>NW_024503457.1:0-148108 GCF_017590055.1 Onychostruthus taczanowskii | reverse complement strand
CCAAAATAGGGTAAAGCAAAAGGTTTTATATAAAATTTTCAAAAAAAAAAAAAAAAAAAAAAAAAAGCAGTAACTTGAGAACACAGATTGATAGAGTAGCATGGCCATTCACTGCATGTGATTAAAATTAAGAGTGATGGAATGTAGGCAAATAAATAATTTTCAATCTGCTCCTTGGTTGCTAAAACACATTACATGGTTGTTTTAACACTGGAAAAATATTTATCATAAGATTGCATAGATATCAGAGAGTTAATTAAAACTAAAGTGGGATATTTCAAATATATTTGTGTATTAGGGGTAGAAGATTTGAATGATGCAATCATGGCTAAGTACTGTTAAAGAAACAGAAAAAAAATAGCAAAGCTATAACTAGCCTTGCATTGTCATGATGTGCAATTTGTTGACATCAAATCTTACTTTTGGGGCTTTATTTTCTGTCCTATTATCTTGTTTCTGGCAATATGATATGTTAAACTGCTTTAACGGCTTTATTTTCCCCACAAATATCATGATAATTTGAAGACAGCCAGGTGTGGTTTGAACTAAAACTAAAAATTTGTTTTCCCTTCCAGAAAAGGACTCCTGTTGGTACATTTTAAGTAACACTCTTTCCTTATTCGGGTATCCAATTATAAGAATTTCTTGTTAGACTAACTGATATTTTAAGAATGTAATCAAATGATGAGTGATCACTACAGAAATGCAAATCACCAAAATACAAGCAGCCAGTTTTACCATGAATTACTATTAATGCAAACAAGTCCACAAAAAAAGCTGATGTTTTACTTTTATGTTAAATTTTAATTCTTCCTTATTTTTACACTGATTCATTGGAGTTTTATCTCCTTTGCTGGAAAGGCTAACACTCTTTCTCAGTGTTCAATTTTTTCAGGGCTACTTTACGTTTCAACTTGATATTTGTTAGTAGAATATGCTGTTCCTCCTCTGATTGATTCACAGAAATTGTGATTTTAAAAGCCTTATTTTTGAGTTTATTTTTAATAGGGATACCTATTTATTTAACTGAAATATTTAGTGAAGCAATTTACTTCATTTTAGGTCATTTATAGTCTTCTAAGGTTTAGATTCTTAAAGTATCTTAGAATTGCTCAGAATTTTTCCAGAAATCACCATTATGACTTAAGTTTCCTCTAACAGAAGGAGACGTAGATTATCTTTCAAAATACATGTACTTCACTTAACTTCAATGTAAGTTCAGTTCTTTGCTGGATAATATCAAAAATTGTCATTTATCAAGTCTCATGATTTAATATGCCTTTTATAGCAGTCAGAAAGCCTCTTGACTTGAATGACTGTGACAAATTCACAAAATAATTAATTTTATTATTAAATAAAAAATCCCTGAGAGGAGATTAAATTACATTAAGTGGCATTGACATGCATAATATTCACATGGAATTATATTGGAAAAAATACTGCTTTTCAGGTCAGGGTTTTTTTGTGTTTAAAGTGTTCAGGAACATTCAAAAGAGAGTAGCTGTCAATTATTACCCTCTACAGGACTCTGTATAAATGTAGCAAAACAAACTGTGGAGATACAAAAAGTTTCTGTATTCAAGATAGTCACTTTGTAAAAGTGGTCTTAGTACATCTTCCAGGGACAATATATTAAGAGTTGTGAGGTATAAACCTCACAGTGAATAAGACAGTCAAGATTTAACTCTTTCAATTAAATAGTAAGATGGAAACCACTGAAAATTGTGTCTGGAATAAAATTTATACTGATATTGACTTAAAATCAAAAAAGAAAGTCATATGCTTTCATTTTTAGTAGAAGTAGTTTTAGAGCATAAGGCTGAGCATCACTTATCCAGTAAGGAATCATTAAAATATATTTAGAGACTATATGGAGTTTTCATTACTGAAATCTCATCAACAGGTTCAGTTTCCTGGTACCTCACTAATAAATACTGATAGTCATCAGAATTATTCTATTCAGTTGTATAGACAAGAGAGAAAACATTCCACTTCTTCCTGCTTTAACATTAATCTGGTTAATCTTTTCTGTCTTTACACATTGGAATTCCTTTGACTTTTAGGGATGGATTTAGATGTATCTGCCCAGCTGCCCTCATCCAGACCTCTAAAACTCCCTGAAATGCTGTAGTGAAGCACCCTTGCAGGGATGGATACTCTGACTCAGGACATGCACCAAAATCTGGTCCTTCTGGTGGGGTAATGAGACATGAAGTGGAGTACAAAATGGTAAGGAAAAAATGAGCTTGCACAAGGACAGTGAGGCTGAGCCCATTCTATCCAGGACACTGCTGTGCTTTTTCTGCAGCCAGCTGGATTTTCATATTGCCCATCTTGCATCAGCTGAAAGTAAAAGGCAGTCTCAAAGATAAAAATACCGATATTTTAAATGTCTGCATGCAAGTTAGACATTGAATAAATGGAAATCTATTTATCTCACCCTCTAGCAGTTACATGGGTATGATTAGCTGAATGGTAACCAATGACACAGCATCTAGCTGGATGCTTCTCTCTAGTGGTATCTTCCAATGTTCAATATTGAGCCCAGTATTGTTTAATTTATTCATCAGTGACTTGGATGAGAGGGCAGATGCCTCCTCAGCAAGGTCAGTGACAACACAAAGCTGTGAGGAATGGCTGATACTCCAGAGTGCTGTGCAGCCCTTCAGAGGATCTTGACAGGGAAGAGATGGGCAAGGAAGAACTGCCTGAAATTCAGCAAAGGCAGGGTCCTGCACCTAGGGAAGAACAGCCCTCTGTGCCAGGACAGGCTGGGGGCTGACCTGATGGAAAGCAGCTCTGTGGAGAAGGACCTGGATGTCCTGGTGGACAACAAGATGTCCATGAGCCAGCAGTGTCCTTGTGGCCAGGTGGGCTGATGGTGTCCTGGGGTGCAGCAGGAAGAGCATTGCCAGCAGGTCGAGGGAGGTGATCCTGCCCCTCTGCTCAGCCCTGGTGAGGACACATCAGGAGTGCTCTCTCCAATTCTGGGTTCTCTGGGACAAGACAGAAATGGAGCTCCTGGAGCTGCTCCAGTGAAAGGGGAAAAAGATGGTATCTCTCTTATGAGGAAAGGCTGGGAGAACTGGGCTTGTTCAGTCTCAAGAAGAGACAACTGAGAGACGACCTGATCAATTATGTAAGTATCTGAAGTGAAGGTGTCACGAGCTAAGATCTGGGCTCTGCTCAGTAATGCCAAGCAAAAGGACAAGAGGCCATAGCCAGAAACTGATGCACAGGAAGATCCACGTGGATATGAGGCAGAACTTCTTTACTGAGGATGTGAACAAGCAATGGAACAGATTGTAAAAGAAATATCTTCCCAAGGCTCACTGCCATATGTCAAGAGTCTGTAGGCATAAAGAGGGATGCCTTGACAGGATTATCTTTTCCCCTTTCCAAAACTGCTCTTCAAGACAGATATGTTGAAAGATTCAGATTCTGGACATGCTCTGATCTGTCTATTGCATTCTCTGGGACAGTAAAAGAAAGTCCAATATCTAAAACTGTGGGAGAAGTATCCTCACATAGAATTTTTTGCACTGAACATTTTATTTCCTGAGAAATTATAATACATGTTAGTTTGACATGTATTATGTAATAATTTGAACATTTCAGATAGAGTGAAGGAAAACACTTTGAGGTTGCTGGCATATGACAAGAAAGGACATGAAGAATTGTCTCAAGATATTATAAGCAATCACAGCCTTTTCAGAAATGGATCAGATTTTGCCTCAGAACTATTTATCTCTCCTCACACTCTGTCACATAGGAAAACTGTTCCACAATATTAGTACTTTGACATCTGGAAAATATCAGTTCCTCTCTCAACTATATTCATGATCCTAGCATACCTAACAAGTGTTCAGTTTAATTCTTCCTTTCTTTCTTTGTAATATCAGTTTGAGACAATATATTTTGATGTTCCATCCTAGCATTCTTTTCCATATTGAAATCTCAGCAATGCAATAGTAATCAACATAGTCGAGGTTTTCTACTTCCTATTTGACTGACATTTTTCTGGTTTATAACAAAATATAATAAAATATAATGTTCTTATTAATCATTACATATTGTACTTTTACATATTGTACATATTGACATAGACTTACATATTGTAAGCTTATTCTTACTCAGTTTAATCATTCTATTACTACCATTCTTGGTGTCATGATTCTTTTGGTGACATGTAGATATTCCAAAGTAACACTATCTACTAGTTTTGTATCATATCCACCAGATTCATCAGTGGTTAATTAAGAAATATATAGTTGAGGAATATGATTTTTTTCTTTTTCTCCCTCCTCCTCTCAGTAGAATTTTCAGTTGTTGTCCTAAGTATTAGCTCTGAGATAACAGTAGCTTTCTATTCTTGCCCCTCCTCTAGTCTTCCTATGCAAAGATAATTTTGACCTTGACAAATTCTAATCATTTTGTTGATGGAGAAATCAGTAAATCCTGTTGCCATTCAAAATTAAGGTCTCTGACTTGCATCAGAAATTGAAGAGCAATAGGTTTCAGTTTGTTTCCAAGGAACAGTTAAAAATCCGTAGCTACAGAACAAACTAATTTAATAAGAAAAGTTCTTGTTCTGTTTTTATAGTTGGGGTACAGTTCTCTCCAACACATGTGAAGGTCATAGAGTAAAAATATCCAAGATTTTTCATAAATATATTGTGAATCTAGTCCTTTTAATAAGTGAGCAGGTTTGTGAAAAGGAAATAAGGATAAGCAAAGCTGGAAATAATTTAATAAGTTTAACAATAACTGATTATTAAAAAGTTTAAAAGTCTCTATAAGCTAGAAAAAGACTTAGTTGGAGAGTTATTTTAAGTACATAGTTCTTGAAAATCTGTTTAGCTCATTCCCTAATAGCAGTTTGAATATGATTAGCTGAAGTGTTCTATCTCCATCAGATAGAATTAATTTACCCAAAATTAGCTATCTAGTATTGTTTTCCAGATCTAGTACTGTTTTTCACTTAACCTTACAAAGTGTTTGAAATTAAAAAAAAAAAAAAGGGCTAGTGAGTATTTTAAATAGATAGTTCTTAAATTTCTATTCTTTTTTCATTTTATTTATTGGTCATGAGTGAAATGGGTCAGTATAGTATTATTCAAAACTATATATGTCAGTTTGCTAGCACAATCTGAGTAGAAGTATTTGTCTACAATTCTACAAAACTGAGGTGTTGATTCTTGTGGTTCATATGAATCATGATTTTATAAGTATTCCCAAGAAAACAGATGTAAGAGGATTTCTAGAGGATTTCAAATCACTGCTAATATCTGACCAAAAAAAGTAATGAAAAATTTCTTTAAAGGTTTTTTGTATCCAAAGATAGCTTGACACCAGGGTGTGAAGCAAGATTTGTACTTTAACATCTTTTTTTTAAGTCCATACATCTAAAAAAAAAATTGTTCACATACTTTTCTTTTCAAATAAAGTACTTTTTTTTTTTTTTGTTTATATCTTGACTGAAGACCTTCGAAGACCTACCCATAAAAATAGCAGTTGAGGACCTAAAGGGAGACAACCACCCCACACCCACCATCAGAGAAATAATTTTTATCTTGGTAATCAGATGTCAGTTTGCCATTTATAGATATCTTCCCAAGCAAATTCTTCACTGTTCTGCTAAATTTTACAACTCACAGCATGGTCTAGGCTGCTTTATGGAGGACTGTAAAGATACATTTCAGAGATAAGCAGAAGTATTTGTGGCCATCAAAACCATCAAAACCATCAAAACCACCCTTTCTTTCGGAAAGTGTTTGAAATTTTTGATACTAAAATGTCAGGGGTGTTGTTCTGGATAGGAGCATCAGAGATGCTACAAAAATCTATTCCTCTTGAAGCTGTCAGGTGCAACATAGATACTGTGAATATCTGGAAAACAAATCTGTAGTACTATGAAATATAAACAGCATTCATCAATTCATTTTTCAGTGCCAACTTCTATATATCTCAGAAATTATTACACTATTTTTCATTGTTCCTTCACAGATGATAATAGAATAATAAATTCAGCCACTGATGCTAAATACTTACATAGTGGAATCTGCCAAAATCCTGAATTAGCTGAGTTAACATCTGTTAAACTTCAGGCATAAGATAAATTACTTAAAATATAAATAAATATATCTCTGAATATGCTTGGAATTATTCTGTATTATATATGCTCCCTTAGTCAGACAAATGTTTCTACTTAAAATTGAGCCATAGTCATACAATATGACTCGCATACTTGTTTAAGATGCTCAATAATAAACAAGATGCTTAAGCTTCATTCACTGCCATTTTTCTCTTGCTTGAGCTCTGTTCACTGCTCGCTTTTAAAACTCATTTGAAGCATGTGATAGTCATGCATTCTCTGTCAAAAAATAAAGCTGCATATCTTGCAATAAAAGACAATTTCACTTGTAATGCATATATTGTGTCCTTTACTGAACTACATCAATCTTTATCGATTAAATAAATACAAGAGAAGCTGATTTATTTCTCTGTGATTATGTTGCAATGAACCTGTAATTTCATTTGGGTTACACCTTTGCTAATCAATAGTGTTTCCTTTATATCAGTAATAAGGTGCAGTGCAAACAGTTAATACAATTTTTATGCAATACCCTTAGCTGTGTCCTGTATACAGTGTTTTACACAACCAGTCATTGATAGGACCTTGATTTACTTAACTTACCATCAGCTACAGAAGCTGCAGGCAAAACAAAGTGAAAGTGTTGGTACCTCTTGTGACAGCCCTGGATGGTTCCACCACAGCTGCTGAGAAGTGACTGACATCTGTGGAGATGTGGCAGCCAGAGACAACACACCTCATTCCTGCACCAACTGGCACATTTTGAATAGCACCTTGCCTTTCTTCAGGCATTCAGGAAACAGAATTCAGGTTTTGGCAGTGCCTGATGGACAAACAAAAATGGCAAAACTGTTTACAACTCCTGACTTCTACCAGAGCATTGCACTCATAGAAACTGTAAAATGTGTTCTGATATTTATCATGTTTACCTTGAATATCCCTGATACAATAATAATTAAAATTATGCCCCTGAGAATTTGGGAAAATAGAGTGACTAACAGAGATTAAGATTTCTCTGCATAGGCATATAAATTAAACTGGAACATGACAAATGTGACTATGAAAATATTCAGAATTCATAGAAAAGAGTAACTGCAAGATGGAAATACATATATAATACACAGTAAAGTAATCAAATGCAAATATTCAGGTGGGGCACATCAGAGTTTCTAAAGTATAGTCAGATTGTAGAAGAATGAAAAGAAAATCAGCAGAAAGCATAAAGGAAGCAGCATAAAACAGATCAGTCTATCTTGCTTGAATTTTTTAATGATGAAAAACCAGTACTACAGGACTGCAAGAGTCATTGATGTAAAGCTGACAATAAATTGAATATAACTAGGAACATGGAAAACAACTGCTGTCAAAAAAGTATGTTTCCTAATTTTCTTTCAAGGATACAGAGGGTTTTTTTTACCAGAAGTTGAAAGTAATATTTGGCAATTTACTGTGCAATTGTGACTCATACCATTAAAGGACATTTCATAAAGACATAAAGGTTATATATACTGACAGATTTGCATTGCCTGTTGCCCCATTTTACCACAATATGCTAAATAAAAGTGGGAAGTAACCATGTGTGTAATGTGACAGAAGGTTAAATGTTTTGCATGAAATTCAGAGGTCTGAAAAATTTTCCAAATCCTGTGCACTGCCAGTGTACATTTCTATTAGGAAATTAAGATATCAAAATCAATATCCAGATTTAAATAAATAGTAGTAAATCAGCTGTACAGGCAACATCAGTTAAATGTTTGCACATTAGAAAAACTAACCCTGTTCCCAGAACACTGTTAGAATTAATCAAAATTGTCTTACTGAAACTTTACTGAAAGGAACGTTTGCATAGGCACACAAAGCATGGAAAATGTCAGGTCAAACAATTTTTTTTTCATACTAGACACATATCTTTTTGATTATAATATAAGATTATCAAAGCCTTTTTGCTTTGCATAAATTTCTGTGAAGGCCTCATAATAGGTGTGATTGAGTACACTGAATAGAAAACTACTAAAACAAATAAAATGTTAAATGTATTATTTTATTTTATTTTATTTTATTTTATTTTATTTTATTTTATTTTATTTTAATACATGATCTGAACTATCTAAAGATAACATCATTGTCATCAGAAATCAACTATACAGGAATGATACCGACCAGTGTGGAGTATCTGTCACCAAAACTGAAAAATAAAAAATTAAGAGGAGAATTTAGGTCTATTTTAGTGGAGTATTCTTGGTTAGTCATAAGGCTTTTATTTTTAATGGTGTGACTATTGTATTCCAATTAAAAATTCCTTTTTCTTTCCTTTCCCTGTGAGAAGCAACTTATATGGTCCTCATCATTAGTCACTGAATGACCTGATGTTTCCCTTTTCTGGTAAAAGTCTAATTATTTCTTCTCTCCTGGTCCTTCTTTAGCTTTTCTGAGAAACCAGTTTTATAGCAAATCTGTCAAAAGTCTGCCGCCTTAGAAAACATTCATTATTATTTGCATTATACCCTTTGTTTGCTTGTTGGCTACTGGGTTGTGTGGGGTTTTTGAGCTCTAGTTATAAATCACTCCTAAAAAAACTTGTCTCACAAAATCCTTAAATATTTTTTTATTTGACTAAACAGCCTAATACATTTGGCTTCTACTAATGCTCTTCCCAGTGCAATTAAAGTTCGTATCGTTAAAACCTGGGTCTTAGGTTTAGAATATAAATCTAATAATTCCTGAAAAAGCTACAAGAAATATTATTTTTCTTCTGAGATTGTGCAATAGCCAAACTGAGTAAATAACTTTCTTAGTGAAAAAAATGTCATGAGAGGCTTCAGTAATTTTATTTTTCTGTATAGTTCAACTGATAATATGATCTTTTCTCAATTTTATACTTTTAAGGGGCATCTACATATGCATTTAGAAGGGCTTGGACTAACTTTTTACCTGCCCTCACTTGATCAACATTAATTTCTGTTAACAGTTATGTTTAGGAAGTCATAATGACATATGTGGTTATGTAATAGAAAACGTGATATCCAGATACGTGGTAAATATGTAAAATATTCTACTTTCTGTGCAAAGCACACATAGGAAATAACATATGTACAGTCCCTGGAAAAAATTGCAGTCAGAATTATGTGTGATTGTACTAAGAACACAGAAATGTCTCTTTAGAAGACTGTTTCCAGCTACATATAAAATTGTATCAATATTTAATTATTCAGAATGTGATTTTCCACGCATGATATCTCCTCAGGTTCAATTTATTAAAGTGCAGGGAAAAGTGGTTGAACTACTTCCAAGAATAAAGTAAGCAAACAAATTAGGTACAAGCTGAATACATCAAACGAATCTAGGTCTATGATGTCTTGGAACAAGGGTAGGAAATTTTGCAGAGGGATCAGATACCTAAAAAATATTGATCATTTACTCTGCTGGTGACTTCTCCCTTCTGGTATTAAACCATGACCTCTCCCTTCAAGTATCTTTATACACAGATGAGATCCCCCATGAATTCTTCTCCAGGTTAAACAGTCTTATCTGCTTCAGTCTTTGTTCACAGGTGTGATGCTCTGGACCTTTTGTCATTTTAGTGACCCTTTATTGGAGTTTCATCTGCATCTGCATCTCTCTCTTGTACTGAGAAGCCCAGAACTGTAACTTTTGCCATTTTTCACATGGTCATCTGTCATCCAGGAGTTTCTCAGGTCATGTTCAACAGTTTTATGTGTTAAAGTAAACTCTGGCAAGGCATATAATCTTCTGTGTGTAGTCATACCACATCTAGTGCCATTTCAGCACTTTGTAGTACCCAAAGCACATTTATGAGCCTTACAATTAATCTTCTAGATTTACTAAGTCTCAGTTGATCTTTAGATTTCCTCAACCAGCCAATCTGCTGTCCAGATTCCATGAACAATTTAACTTGGTGATTTGATTCACTTGCCTAATCAGGGGCTTGTACAATCCTGTGAGATTCCCTGGTATTTGCACAACATTTGTGTTATCTGACAAATTCCACAGAGAAGTAAGGTGAGACAGAATATCTAAGCCGCTCTTGAAAAGCACCAGTAAGCCAGGAAAAAAAAAGCATGTTGAAAGTTGTTTTAGATAGATTAATGGCTGCTTAATTTATATTTTATTCACATTTATAGCTGAACTTACACTCTCCCCAAGTTTCATGCAATTGTCTTATTTGTACCTAAATTATATCTTAATATATCCAATTATATCAAATTCTGCCTGAGGAATAGGATTGAGACTCCTAAACAGAGGGACATATCACCATTTTGAATGCAAGATATTCTGTCTAGTCTCTACTTCTTGCTTCAGAATGATTCTAATTTATTTTAGATCTTGTAATACATTTCTACAAATGACTGATTGGAGGTAACAAAGTAATTGAATCGTAATTTTGACTTGAGAGTTCTCTTGATAGCTTAAAACATGCCAATTTCATACTCATAATACAATGCTTCATATCAGTGTCATGTCCTTTGTTTCTGTTCTCCAGAAAATAATTACTTATATTACTGCTAATAATGTAGTAATTTTTCACCAGCCTTAAAATTTGTCTCTAAAACACATACATTAATGTTTTTTCTAAATGAGCAATTGCTTTCAAATGCTTTTTTTTTAAATTATACTAGTCCCTACTTAATCATAATAATTTTTTTTTTAGTCTATGGGTTATACAGGCAATACTGGAATTAATGTTCATTTAATTAATTATTTCAATGTAAGTCAAATTATCTAAACCGATATATTTTTTTCATTTAACATACATAGTTGTGAGAGCTTCATTTTTGTATGTATACAATGAAAGGCAAGGATTACTCTGCCACAACTTAAATGCAAAAGACAAAAGACAAAACTCTTGAAGGCTTAGGCACATAACCCAATAGTCTGAAGTACTAGTTCAGCAACTAGAGTTTGTTGAGAGTATATAGATATAGAGTATTCCCTTGAGTGTATCCCATAATCTCCAGCAACTGGCATAGAAAGCAGAATTGCAGCAGTTCTGTGCCATGACATGTCTTTTAACCCAAATTTCAAATGATATGTTCATAATTAAGCAATCAAATTCCACTCATAAATCTGGGTAGCTGCAAATTTTCTAGTTTTTTGGATAGTTTTACACAACACCAAAAGCATTACAGCCATCTTAGATTTATTTGACTTAATGATACAAGTTTGCATTAAAGTTATATTTATACAAGTTTGATCACTGCTTTAGTCTCTGAAATGGCTGTACACCTGACAGTTCTGAAACAGAAGCTGAGTGCTAATATGCCACTGAGATTTAACTAATATATCTTAACTTTCATTAGACTGTGCTTACTGACTATAAGATTTAGAAATTTTAAATGGCTAATGCACAGCTTGAAGAGCAAGTTTACATAATCCTGAAATCTATCACCTAATGCCTTTATAGTTAAAAGGACACATATAATATAATTAATTTCATCCAGATGTCATAACTTGAAAGACATGTGAAATGTGGCTTGAAGGAATCTCTCTCCATTGACTAGCTCAGGTTACTGCTGCTCTACATTTAATAATCAGCAGACGCAGGCTTCAATTCATTTTTATGCAAAAATGTCTCTGTCTTTTAAGTTAGTCCAAGTTATTCAAGCAGCTGGATTGTGCTGGCACATATGATCCTACTTCTGCATTGCTTTGTATCAGCAGTTAGAAGAAAAGGCTGTGAAATTTTGGAACAGTTAAAACAGATGTCCTTATATTTAGTTAACGAAATTGTTCCACTTGAATGAGAATCAACTGATTAAGACAAGTTCAGATATAGAAATGTAGATATGTATGTCTAAGGTACAGAGGTGGAATCTATTTGGTTGCCTATGTTTAGATGACTGGTGGCATGTGAAATACCCTACAGTGCAAGTTGATGATCAGGTGCCACTTAGAAGTGACTTTCACTTCCCACTAGTCTCAGATCATAGGTGATATACCCTGAAGATATGCTGAGACTCTGCAGCATCTCAGATGGTGTAAAGGGCCTTGCTGCTCAAGGACACAGTGGTGTCCACCTGCCCTGTGATGCCTTTACCTGATGGAGAACCCCTAGGTTCCCTGAGGAAAATCCTCCCACAGGTTCCACATGTATCTTGCCACAACCTGGGAGTTTCACTGGCTTTGGTTACTGTTGTTTGACAGCAGTTTAATGATTTGGGCAATATTTAGCTTGTATTATGATCTCAAGAAGAAAATAAATGGCAAATTGGCATAAAATATTGTCAGAAAATTATAGAAAATGCAGTTTCTGACACTGCATTCAAATAATCAAGAAAGCTCATCTATGTGATCAGGCAGGACAATAGAGCAAAATGTGTTATGTTACATTATTTCTTCAGAGTGGGTGCTTTTAAATCAGAAAGTTACGAAATTTTAACCATCCCAGTACTACAGAACTTCAATTTTCATTATTTTGAGCATTTGACTGTCTTAAAAACCTACTTTAAGAATTGAAAAAACTGCCAACAAACCAAACTGAATTTAAATGCTTCAGTGATTTAAGAAAAAAGTTAAAAAAAGGTTTTGTAATATGTACTCCAGATAAAAAATTACCAAAGAAGCACAGTTTATAAGGGTGGTTCATCTTATTCATAGCTTGTAAACAAGAAATGAATAGAGTTGTTAAAGTTGGTAGATGTAAGAATAATTCAATATAATCAAACAAAATGAGAAACTAAAATTAACACTAAATGAGGAAATATTTGCTAATACTCAGACCTATTAGACACTTTCCCAAGGGAAATTAAAGAAAAATCAATGTTGGACTGGTTTAAAACCCAGCTGGACAAAGCAGGTAAACCAAGTATATCCTAATATATTCAAATGCAAAAAATTCTGTGAGCAAAAAATATTTAAGAGGCACCAAGGTTGTTAGACCTATTCTTCACACCAATATCCAGGAAAACAGTGGTTCTGGCACTCCATAATCCCATAATCCCACTCCATAATTGTTATTTCAATTAATACTTTTTTTTGTGACTCTGATTTATAAATTCCAGATTTGAAAGAAAATAATGAGGAAATTTTGAAGTGAAGGCTTAATTGCAAATACCTGTCTACCTCATAAAGGTAATAAATCTAATTTAACATAACACAAATTTAAACTGGATAGTATCTTTAAAACTATCAGATTTCAGCATTTTTATAATGCAATTAAAGTTTTAGGTTCTGATTGTAACAGGGGAAGCAATTAACAGATATTTTATTTCTTCTTCAAACAAAACAGAACCACATTTTGTCTTGGGGAAAAAAGCAAAAAACAAAAAAACAACAACAAAAAAAACCCCACCCCACACCAAATCATAGATTAAATACATAATTTGTTTATTAAAAAATACTCTGTCTATACAAAACACATGAGTTTAGGGTTTGGGGTTTTTTTTTTATTTCCCTGATAAATAGATGCTAGAGAAAAGTCTATTGGTTCTTAAAGTTTCCCTGTTAATTACAGAGAGAAAATTAATTTTCCATTTTGTTATCCAGTTTAACATAAATTACCCAAATATGGATACAAATGAAAAATAGCTTTTCTTCTCAAATTCAGGATTTTGGTTCACATATCCATGGCTATCCTCATAGCATGTAACTTAATAAAGTGGTCATTTTCCATATGATAAATAAATTTAACATACTCTTAAACAGCAAGAGTTTTTCTGTTTCCGAAGTTGCTGATGTATATTCATACTTACAAAAATATTTCTATTCAATTAAAATATATTTATTTAAATTCAGTGATGAGACACAGGTGAGAAAGTAACTAAAAAACTGCTGTTTCTCGTGTCTTCTGAAATAAAAATAATTCCATACGGAAAGAATTTAAAAATGAGCAAGATTTGCTTGCATTCTACTTAGGTCCTTGGAAAGGACTAATAGCTGAACTCTTCTGTAATTAAAAATATATATATAAACAACTGAGAAGCAATGAACAAAGGAACTGGAAAATCATGATCTGAAATTATAGATAATTGCCTGGAAAAGCTATGGAACTTCTTTTTTTATCCATATATTTTGATGGTGGAAATAATACATTCAGGTTTTGGATACATGATCCTCTTCTGATTTTCTACAAGCATAACCCCTATAACCAAAGGGTTATTATTATTCTCTTTCTACCTGATAAATTAAATACGATTTAAAAGATTGCAAAAGCATAAAATAATATAAATTCTTTTCCCCTGTATTCTAATATTCTTTCTAATAGTCTTTGAAATTCTAATCTGCTTCATGCCTCTAAGACAGAGTTAGGTAGAAAAATCACATAAAAGAAATTATAAGTCACATGAGACAGTGTCAAACCTCCTCAGAATGCATTCCCAGGCTAAGACAACCCTTCAGGCATCGGGTAATGAAAGTATGCTTTCCATCATAATTTGTAAAACTCACCAGTAAGAAATACTCCAAATTTACAATAATTGCAACCGAAAGGAAACATAGAAGCAAAATCACCAGAACCCAAAACTTCCGGGTAATGGATGGGAGGTGAAAAGATACCATTAATCTCCTTAGCTTAGTTAGATGGGAAAGACTGTTTCTGAGAATAAAATACACAACAGTATGAAACTTATTGAAAAGGTTCCTAATTGTAGTAAAGATGAGTCTGGATTAGGAAACACAAGTTCCTGTATCAATTTACTGTGTTCCAATGTGATGAAGACAAACTACGCCCTGTGCCATACCAATTACTTAAAGCATAGCTGGAATATTGAGGGTAGTGATTATTCAACATTGGTGAGGTCACATATAAGATAGCTCTGCTCTCCCCAGGCAGGAGAGATTTTGACAAACTGGAATAAGTCCAATGTAGGCCACCAAGATCCTTAGAGGAATGAAGTCCTTGCAGTATATGGGGAGGGACAGAGACAAAGAACTTGTCCTGCTGTGCTTTGAGAAGGGAAGATTAAAGGGAGATTGCTTTCTACAACAATTTAACAAAGGAGTGCAAATAAAACAGATTCAGATGCTGATTGCATGATTCTAATTGGAAAGCGATTAAACTGAGCTGTGGGTGTATTTTTATTTTTATTTTGTTTTTCAGAAGAAAAAGAATGGATACTTAATAAGTTATAATATTTGTAATCAGTAAATTTTAGATAAAAATATGATTCCTTGCTGTTAGATGGACTGCACCACATATCCAGTAGCTTTCCTAAGATTAGAGAGGACACTTTAAAGTTTCCAGACTCCATTGTGGTGTAAATAATTTAAGTATAGCTAACACTGATTTATACTTAAGCTAGAAAAATACATGTATTTTCATAAACATATATGAAATTGATTTATGGAAAAAGAAAAGTGCAGTGGCTGAGCAAGCTGAGCTCTCAGGCTCACTTGTTATTCATGGGAAGGAAGAGACCATTTTGCCAAGGAAAGTGAACACAGCTGGTGAATACAAACCAACTGTAGCTTTACTTTCAATATTAATGTAAAGGCTCTTCATCAGATTTGTTATTCATGGGACAGTTTCATTAGCAGAACTTCTTCAAGGAAAGCTGGGTACATGGCAGAATGGCTCACTTTTTGGAAAATATTAAACAAGGATACAATGTATAGATTTCATGTCAAAGAATAAGACCATGCTCCACATTGGCTGCTTTCTGTTGTCTTTAAAATAAGTGTTCTTGTGTATGTCTGTATAAAAAGGTACACAGTTTTGTATTGGGTCTTTCTTGGTTTTTTGTGTGTTTTTATTTTGTTGTGTTTTGTTTTGGTTAGTTTGTTTGGAGTTTTTTTGTTTGGTTGGTTTTTGGGTTTTTGGGTTTTTTTTTGGAGTGATTTTTAAAGACTACCCGTTCTTTTCAGAAATTTGCTGTGAGTTTGGAATTGTACACAATTAAATCATGCTGTGGAGAGAAGTTTGTGTTTTAAGCAATTTTTCTCAGTGTAATTCACAAAAATAGTGTAATTTAGTAAGATTTCCTTAAACATTTCAATTGTAGCACACAAACACTTGCAGTCCCCCTTCTCCTCTGTAGCTTTTCCTTTCAAATACTCTGTAAAGCAAGAAACTGTTGCTTGTGGGAAATCAGGCAATATTTTTCATTTTATTGGAGAATTGGCTTGTGATCTTGTCCTTAGGCAAAATATTTTTATTTATCCTTAGAGGTGCAAATATCAGTATGTTCTGTATTAGAAAGGAACAACAAACACCACCCAAATAGTGGTGTATGACACTGTGCCATACAGTGGGATTTTGTTTTCCCTTTCACTAAGTTGGTATATATTCTCCTGAACAGCCCTTCTTTGCTCTTCCCTTTGACTTATTCCATTACTAATGAAAATGATATTTCTCAATGTCATTTGCTAAGAAAAGTCATTGTAACAAAAGCATTTCTTTGGCCTACTCCCTGATTATTCCCAACCTTGACAGAAATCTGACAGAGCTGTTCAGCACCAGATAAAAGGGACATAATGTGCTTCAATGATCCAAAATACAAAATAAGTAGAAAACTAAACAGCATGTCTTTAGGCAATTTTTGAGGCAAAGAAAACAACACCAGCAAATCAAATAACAGCAATACAAAACAGAGTAAACACTCCCCACACCATAGGAGATAGTGGGGCTTTTTAAAGACAGAATTCTTGAAAAAATCTCTTTCTTCTGCACTCTTATACATGAACATAGGTTGAAATATGGCTAAGAATTCCTTTAAGCCACATATCTTTATTTATGAATTATGGCTAGAGACCTTAAGGTTCTTAGAATTCTGAGCTAGTAGCAGGTGTTTTTTTAAATTAATAATTCTTTGATGTTTTAATAATTTTGTTATAAAATATTTTAATATTAATTGTCTTTATTGGATTTTTTTTACATGTAATTAAAGTCTCAGCTCCCTAAACTTAAAATTAATTCATGTTGAATTCAGGTAAGCTACTCTGAAATATTTAACTTAGATTTTGGTAGATATTCAATATATCCTGATTCAGAATCAAGGATTCCATTACATTCACTGGGGTTTTTTTCTTTATATCTTAAGTAAACTTTCTTTCTCATTTTCCATTTTTCTTTGTTTACAAGGCTTTTGATATATCATTTTTATCTATAGTTCTATGATAAGTTATCTATATACTACTGATGAACTAAATTTTCTTAAAATTATACTTGATTTCTTTCCATTAAAATTTATTTTTAAATCCAGAAAACATTCAATTTCAGTCATTCAGAACCATTTGCAAATGATCCCAGAAAAAAACACTTAGAAATCCATTTATGACAATAAATCCCCAAAAACCTCTAAAATTTTTCTTTTTATGCAATCCATAAAATCTTCATAGTTGTCAAAGATGTCTTAATTCTTTGAAGGAAGTTAGACAAGAAATGGGAAAATATGCAGTTGTCAATGACAGAGGAAAGCTGAAGACTTGTGCTGGTTGCAGGTGTGTATAAAGATTTTGATCTAAAATTTTAACTTTCTGAGTGTACATCTTGTGCACTCTGACATTTAGTGCATAGCTAAATACAGTTGCAAGCATATACCGTAATCAATGGATATTTTCTTATAATATTTTCCATGTAATTTTCCTTTCAGGATTTCCTAGCATTTAATTTCTTCAGTATAAATCTAGGAACAGAGTTTCTTTGTGTTTCAAAAAAATTCTGTCCAGGCTCATTTAGCTCAGATTCTGTCTCGAGTACATCATAAACAACTTAGACCATTAAGGCAATTTTAATCCTCAAGGGAAGCAGTGAAGCATAATTTTCTTGTTCTTTAGTAAGTTCTACCTAGTGAGATACAACATAAATTTCTTTTAATTGCCACTTTATATGTAGCTTGAATATCACAGCTGAAAACAGTTCTTAAAAATAAATTGAGATCATATATCAGCTAGACAACTTGTTTCAGAAAAATCTCATTCTGCTGTTCTCTTTTTTTCCCTAATTCTTCAAAGCTAAAAAAAAAAAAAGAAAAGAAAAAAAGAAAATAAATTTTCAGTAGATAAAAAAGTGGATTAACCTGGGGTCCTCAAGGGTTTTTTGACATGCTGTTTGACCTCCAAGAAACTCATTTGTTTTCCAACAGTCAGATTTTTGAGAAATAGCTGTCCTAAGAAATTAGGCCCATGTGCTGCACTGTAGGACATGTGTTATATACGCTTTGAGATTTAAGAGACAAACAGGAACAGGCTGGTATTTATGTAGAAATGCACCAGCTTTCCTCTTGTTCCTTCTTTCCCCATTCCACTTTTGTAGAAAGGATGGGTGATGATATCTGTGGTTTTAGAAAAAATACAGCACATACAATAAAATGCAGAAGAAGTGGGAGTATTAGTTCTCTTACATACTTAGACTTTAATGTAATAATCACTAAGAGATAATACCATCCTAGTCTTGAAGAAAGCAGTTATAGTGTTTTGGTCTGAAGAAATTTTAGTGACTTTCATTGACACAAATGATTTTATAAGATAAAAAACCCCAGAAAAATATTATATGTATTTGTTGAAGTTTCTTCAGATAATTCTTTCTTAAAAACAAAATAAATAAATTGAAAATATTTTCAAAGGGAGAAGTTCGTAACTTTTCCTATAGTTAATCTTATATACTGTAGCCTGAGCTGATGAGTGACGTGAGTATGCAGAAATATTTCAATTAGCAAATACAAGTGCCTAAATAATTCTAAATTCCAATGCATGGCACTTAAAAAGAAAACACTACAAATAAGCTCTTCCAGATGTTTCCTTTATTTGTAATTGAAATAGAGAAAGCAAGTTTCAGCATTCCACTTATGAAAATAGGAATACAGAAACAACATTTATTTATCAATCAGAATGATCTAAATTAACCATTCCAGAAAATATTCCTGATGCTGCTTAAAACAGTAGTAGCTACTCATCTGAGCCATAACAAAAAATCCTTGCCCTTTGTGTACAAATATATTGAGAATGTATATATCTGTAGGAGAGTCTAATTTAATGATCTTTCAAGTTCATGTTATTTGTCCCTAACTTTTCATGATAAATTCCTTTTATCCTTTCCCCCTCCCTCCATTGTCTCCCCCCTACTTCAAACAGTGATGTACCAAGAATATTTAAGATGGATATTAAATTAAATTACCAAATACGAATTTAATTTATAATTAATAAGACAATTATTCAGTGCTAATTTAGTTATAGTATATTTTTAGATAAATATTGGGAGGTTATTTTGCTAAGTAGGCTCTTTCTTGCTAATTTTCCAGCTTGAACATATTTTTGAACATCAGCAACTTCAGAAATACCCTTGAGGGAGTTTAGTTTCCTTTTTCTTTTTTGACAAATAGCAGTTCTTTCTTCCTCCCACATCTCAGTGATTATTCTCAGACAAAAGCACGGACCTCTCTGAACAAGACAATAACATGATGCTTAGGTTCTTTAACCTCATGAGTTTTTTGAACATTCATAAGCTATTCTATGCATTAACCTGCTTAAAGCCTAAGAGTGGAGTTCCCCTCTTTTCCATGAATCTAGAGTCAGGTTAGAATGTGCTCTGTAAGAACCCTATGATATCAGAAAAGGATATGATGAGTAACAATAAACAGAATATGTGCAAAAGAAACAGAGTACGGCAACAGAAACTGGAAACTCAAAGTACCTTATTTACACATACAACAGTTCATGTTTCTATTAACATCTTAATTCAGATATGAGAACTATAAATACTTCCTCTAATTAAATTTGGCAAGAAAATAAGTCTTCATAAAGAGTACAATTAACTAAGTAGGGAAGGAAGGAAGGAAGGAAGGAAGGAAGGAAGGAAGGAAGGAAGGAAGGAAGAAAGAAAGAAAGAAAGAAAGAAAGAAAGAAAGAAAGAAAGAAAGAAAGAAAGAAAGAAAGAAAGAAAGAAAATGACTTATAGAGAGACAAAGATTTCTTTGAGTTGGTGAATTAAATGACAATTACAACATTTTTCATTTTTCAGGATATTCCATGTTGCTTTCCTCTTGTAGAGACTCTAGTGAAGTGAGTGCAGATTGCACACCAGAATGAGTCATTGACTTCCTACTATTTTGATGTTCTCTATTGGATGTCCTTGAAATTCTTTATAAGTAGTCCCTAGCAAGATGGATGTAACAGTCATTAATGGTTTGTAGAAGTAAACATAAAATCCTGAATAAGTAATACTTTAACAGAGAAAATGTAGAAGAGAAGCACTGTTCAAGTACTGAAGTGTTTCCAGGGAGAAGGCACATGAGTGTTGGGTGGAGCTCTGTTGCCATTAATGTTTCTGGCAGTTTTGCAGAAGTGATGGACTGCATGTGAGAGTAGACAGTCTGAGCCTGAACCCTGACATTCTGAAAATGCAAGTGAAAATGCAAAATTATAGCTCAGTGTCAAACTATTTTTACACTCATTAGATTCAAAATGGTTAAATTTTAATGAGATTTTGGAGATATTTAGTCACTGATAATTTTGCCAGTTTTAATTAATTCCAATTTCAAAAAACCAAAATTCTGAATATGTATGGAATAATTGGAAATTAGGCTTGCCTTCACTAGTTTACAGCAGTAATTTATATGTCAATGGTTATTAGAATTAGTCCTCCCTCAGGAAGTTTAGAGTAATGTAGGACAAAGACATGATCCAGGGTAAATATGTATGTTTCCTCTAGAGATGATTGGTACTTTCTTTTTGTTTAGTGGATGCTCTCAGTCTTGCAGGATTAGCCCTTTACTTTGCCCTTCCTCCTGTGCACAGAAACAGAGATGGAACATCATACATGGCATCACATCACTTATAATTGATTGTGCTTATCACCTTGTCCATAATGGTTGTAATAGATTACTATTTTTAATGTTGTCTACAGACAAGTCTGCCAAGTAAATTACTCAAACATTAGCCCAAGAGTGCACAGTTACTCAGAAGACAAAGGAAATTTTGTTTCAATGAATGAGATTGGCAATCAAAAAAGAAGACTTTGCCTTTACAAAATAATTTTTACAGCTAGCAGATACACACTTCTCTTCCAGAAAAGGACAAAAAAAAAATAAAAATAGCATTGACCCATGTGAAGGAAAAAATATACCTTTTCTAACTAGGGCAATGACAGTGATTCTCTGTGCTCAAGGAAAGACAAGATTATTATATAGATAGAAGTTTCTCTGACTTCTTTAAGAAAAAAATTTCTATCCCCTCAGACTTCTAAGACATCTTTGATAAACATATTCTGAACTTTTTGAGTATTTGAATTGGGACGTACCACCCAACACGCTCATCTCTTGCCAGAATGTACTTTTGAATTTCAGCTATAATGGTAAATTACATTCCCATGTCTCGAAACACAGAAATTATTGCACACTGCATGAACAGAATTAAAGTTAATGGATGAAAGGGTAGAAATCCCACTTTGTGTCTGGAGAAATAAAATCTCATCTTGAATGTGTTTTGTTTACTATTGCTGTCCTTACACACAGTATTTTAGTAGAACTTATACTATCTCAGCACACAAGATCATTCTTGCACATCAAGTGAGATATGGCTTTCCTCTAAGGAGTTCCAAAACCTAATTTGTATTGATTAAAAGTACTTAAAATTATAAATATGATACTGTGACAAGGGAGAACTATGACAATTTTATTCAGAGAACTGGATTTTTAAAAGTATTTTAAATACAGATTTTTTTTTTACTCTGTTGTTCTCTTCCAGTACCATGACCTACATTGAAAAATCAGATATTTCCTTGCCTCCTTCAGGCATTTTATTCCAGTACAGCACAAAGTAATCTGAGGGAAAAAACTTACACAATATGAATATGAAATGTGTTGAATCCTACTCTCAGCATTGTTTTGTTGAACAGAGGACAGCAGTGTCCCCATTTCTTAACTCATTGCTTGGCACAGTAACTCCTGAAGTTCTTTTTATAGCTGTTTTCAGGAACACTTGTATAGGAAAAAAAGACAGTGCGTATGTTCTAAGGAATGCCATATATTCTCTCTTGTGCACAACTGTTTTGCCCTGATGATATATAAAAAAATCCCTACTCACTTAACTTTCTACTCTCTTTCTAATGTTTTACTCCCAGAGAAATACTTCTCTTGTAAAAATCATAAGGATAACTTTGCAAACTATGGAGATTAAAAAAATTAGAAAAATAGTGAAATGTCACTGTCTTCTGAAATCACATGAATATTGTCAGAAGAAGAATATTATTTAAAAATGTTGAGGTTCTTTAAGATCAGGAATTATGGCCACATAGGTTGAGGTAGGTATTAAAAAATATTCTATATGTCCTTTCAAAAAATAAAAGATAATATTTTTCTGTTGGTCAGAATTAGGAGACTACACATTGCATCATTCTATTTCCTGTTTATAGAGTATTTAGAATGTCTGGTATGTTTGGAATGGTCATGGTATTTTCTTTCTCAAGAAGGCATGACACTACCATTTTTTGGGCTGGAGAAGCAGTCTTGCTTTAATGCCTAATAGTATGAGAAGAAATTTATAGAAATGGTGGCTATGAAAATACACTTTAAAACTGAAAATAATACCTTTAGAGCTTACTTCTCTGAAAAACAATTACAGTCTCGATATTTGTAACAGTAGAGAAATAATCTGGGAATAAATCACAAGGCATTTATGATATTTTTGACAATCCCCTAATCTTGCTATGCATCTTTGCCTTCAGCCATCCTGTAATATTCATTTGGCAAAACGCCAACAACCTAATTTCTACAACCATTCATAATATTGATAAAATGCATTGATTTTTAAAGTGCTTGTTACTCAGCCCTCACAGAAGTTATCACCTGAAAGAAAGAATGGTCCAGAGATCTTAAGTTAAGCCCAGAATTTTATTTGAATTCTCTGTTAGAGTTTTGATCTTCCTCAAATGGACATCAGTGAGGGAGACAGACATGAGGTGGCTCTACCCCACAGAGTGGCATCTTGTTTTGACAAATGAGCCAAAGATCTTAACAGATTTTTTTTATTTCAAACTCAGCCACAGAAGTGCAGAATTCTTAGGAAAGAGCTGTATTTTGCTTTATGGTCCAGAAAACTGTTCAGTTCTGTCAGCTTGAATGGCAGACATACCCAGAATTGGAACTATTGTAAGCAGATTTACTTACATGATTTTTAAACCTGCAATAACATTGGTCTATCTTCCCAAACAGCTGAGGGAGATTAAAATGTTAACGATAACAGATAATAAAAATTATATTTTACTGTCTTATATTATTATATTGGGGAAAGCTACTTATACAGCCTAAATTTGAGTCTACTCCATATTATAGCAGTCTTTTCATTCAGAAATAGTATATAGCCAGCCAAACAATATTAGGAAATGATTGACTGAAACAACAGGTCATATGCTGGGGTGATGGAAGAGTAGATTTAATAGATTTAAAATAATTGGTGTGAACATGAGGCACTGATAATACATGTTTTTTGTATGAAAGACAAGGGCCATAAAGAGGAGCATAGGTTAGGAAGAAAATCTAGAGGATATGTAACTGACTGGGGAAAAACAAGAAGAGACTTTTCCATAAGGAAGATAAAATTAGAAAAAAACAAATTCTACTGTTCTGAATTTTCACTTTTTTTTTTTTTTTTTTTTTTTTAAGGAGTTAATTTACATAAACTTCATAACTTTTAAACTTTGTTAGTTTTGTTTTAGTTCTGTTTTATTTCTTTGGGGCTTTTTTTTATATAGTTTAATCCTGGAGCCAGAGATCCTGTACAGTTGTACCAATAAATCTGTAATAGCATTGATTCTATATGTACTGAAAATAGATGTGGAATAAAAATTGAAAGAAATTGTCAAATTAAGACTACATAACAAATCCTATTAGGAATAAAAGTATAGCTAAAAGTTGAGAACAGGGGAAAGATATAAACTTTTATTCTAAACTTTTTGTTCTTAACTGAATGTTGGAAATTCCAATTTTAAATTTGTATAGATATTGATAGAAATAATTTAATATGGAATATTCAGTCAAAATTCTGGTTCTGCAGACTTATCTCTCAAAAGATCATCTTATTCCCTCGTTCGAAATCTGCAAAAGACTTGTACTCCCCCAGATGCAAACATACGCATGCATACATGCATGCACATATTCATATCTTATTGCTCTTTTCCTAGGATATTTGCTTTGTATACTAGAGAATATGAAAACTTTTTTATTATAACTTTTCTGTAATTCTTCAGCTAGTATTACAAAAGGTTTTTGCTGCTACAAATAGTAATAGTGAATAGTAATGCAACAAAAACATATGGATTTCCTCTTAATTTTTGTTCATCATATGTTAGGGGCATTTACTAGTACTTCACTTAGCCTTCCATTTTCTGAAATATTTAATCCATTTGCGATTACTACACATCTTTCTCTGTTCATTGGTGGTGTTCAAACACAACTTCAACTGTTCATCTGTTTTCTATTTTTTAAAACCTCCAGAAATATCCCAAAGGAAAGTATGAACCTGGTTGCTTTGAATGGTAATGAGGCAGCTTCCCTAGGTATCATTCTTCCCAAGACGCTGCCTGCAGAGTTGCTGTCTTCACTGGAAAGATGACATAGTTTATTCTGGGCTGATTAACAGCTGGAATCCATCAGGCTTTCAGGGCTAATGGCTTTAGAAGGATATAAATTCTTGGCTTTGTCCTATTAGGAAATGTCATTCAAATTTCTGATGTTGCCTGCACACACCCGTGTGGCTGCAGCATAAACAGCTATGCAGGTTCTTCCAGGCACTTTGTCCTCCAGGCCAGCTACCTGAGCTGCCCTGAGGACAGGACACAGGTCCCACAGAAAAGCATTTTAGTTCACTATAAAGGTTTAAGTACAGCTGGTGTTAGCAAATCTACTACCAAAAAAAGTAGTGCCATTTTAGCTGAAATTTTAATATAGCAAATTAGTTTTCAGCATGATACAAAGTATCTTTAACTAAAACATTATGTTTGAAACACATATAAGAAACATTAAAGGTAATTATTATTTTTTAAACTAACTACTGTTATTATTAATTACTAGCAATTTTAATGAGTATCTTTAAAATATAGAGGGACCATATTTTAAAACTTGGAATATGTTATACTATGTCATTGCCAACATCACTGATTTCTCAACACAAGTGGGAAACAGTTGTCTGAGAAATAATAACTAATAATATTTTTCTTTTTTTTTCCTTTTTCACACAAATAATTACTGAGGAAATCAAATTTCTGTTTGAAACACACTACAGGAGGATATATGCAAGGTACTTAGAAATTCAAATTTGGTTTGTTATTAGTGGAATGTAGTACTCACTAGAGGAATCATTTTTTTCATAAAGATTACCTCTGTAAAAACTCAATTGTTCCCACAATTTTGTTTATGTTCAAACGGAAAACACACTTAATGTATAAAGCCAAGAATTCATTATTATTATAATTGTTCTTTAAATATTAAAAATCTTATTGAAAAATAATTTTTAGTACAGAAAAAAGGCAAATAGTAATACTTATAATATTTCCCTGCAGAGAAGATCTCAATAGTAATTATCATACCATTAAAATTGTAACTTAGATATTTATAGTTACCATTCCTTTTCTTGAGGTTATGCTCACCTTTTCATTGCTCTCCAGGTCTTAAAGGCAGCAGTTTCTGCTGCTGGAGCGGGAAGCAACATACTTCTAGAGCTCTTCATCAGCTAACATATCCTGTTGATGTACATGTTTTCTTCCACACTTTAGGAGCAACTTGGCATCACTTTCATGTGTTTTTTAACAGTTCTTTAATTCACTGGCCTGCATATTATGTTTGATTTGTTTGATATGTTTTATTTTAGATATGTTTTATTTTAGATACTATCTCTTCTTTATCTTTGTTGCCACTAAACCATTTTCTTTACCATTTTCTTTTACATTTCTTTAACTGATATTTTAATAATTACTTTTATTTCTGGGTTTTCCCATGCCAGACCTATACTCCATGTTTTATCACTCCATGTCTGTGTATCTTTACCCTGCACATTTATCTCAGCTTGTCAGGGCCCTTTCTGTTGTACATACTAAGGTAGGATTTCTGTATACTACATCATCGTGTTAAGAGTTGCAAATATCACCTGTAGATTAATGTTTATTATGGCTGTAAAAATCTGTTATCTTTATAAAAATACACAAGAATAATGTAAATTAGCCATAGGTACGTGTTCAAGTAGAGACATTATTATCACACCCACACCAAGTTAAACACAACTGCAGACATATAAAGTTCAGACAGATCAAACCTGATAGGATCAGTCCTGAGGACTTGCAAAGGTCGTACAACACCTTTGGCCTGGCATTAGCAGTGGCAGTATTACAGGGCTGTGGAAGATCAGACAGATATGGAAGCTGAGCTGGGTAGTGCCGCAGACCTCCTGGCCCTGGTACAGTGGAAGACACAGGAGAGATAAACTCAAGGCAAGAACAAAAGTGAAGACACCATGTCTGGTCTCTCTGACCACTCTGACAATGGAATTAACAGAGTCACTAGGTTGGAACAGACTTTCATTGAGTCCAACCTATGCCCTAACACCTCAACTAAACCATGGCACCTAGTGCCACATCCAATCTTTTTTTAAACACATCCAGGGATGGTGACTCCACCACCTCTCCAGGCAGAATATTCCCTTACTTTATCACTCTTTCTGTAAAATACTTTTTTCTTAATATCCAACCTATATTTCACTTGGCACAGCTTGAGACTGTCCTCTGGTTCTGCCAGTTGCTGCCTGGAGAAAGAGACCAAACCACCTGACTGCAACCACCTTTCAGAGAGTTGTAGAGGGTGATAAGGTCACCTCAGGGTCTCCTTTTCTCCAAGCTAAACAACACCAGCTCCCTCAGGTGTTCCTCACGGGCTTGGATTCCAAGCCCTCTTCAGCCTTATTGCCCTCCTCTGCACGTGAAGATGTAATAAGGACATTGCTGGCACTAAAGAATGTAACAGAGGCTTGATAACCAAAAATATTGTGTTGCTACGGGAACAGGAGTAAAAAGGTCTGAGTGGAAAATGTTGTGTGGATGTTAGAGAACTATAAATACTGGTGAGTGTAATAAAGTGACTTTGCTTGTGTTCTTCAATCACTGCACAGGACGACACAACAAACAGACTGCATATCATTACAGTTCAATTAAACTCCTTAAGGAAAAAAAAAATGAACTTTTTCAGGACTTCTATATGATGAATTTTACACTCTGAGAAACTAGCATGTCTTAAAATTACTTCTGAGTCATGATTCTTTTTAGGAATTCTTAGGCGAATAGATACTCTATTTTTTTTACCAAAGGAGTAAAAAAAAAAAATTAAATAAATAACTCGCCATTGGTGAAAGCTAGTAAATCGCCTGGAATAATTGCACAGATTTTGATTATTCCAAAATGGAAAGTTGATAAACAAATGCAGTCAGATACCTTGACAGATGACACAGGTAATAGTTACTCCATTGCTGAAAATCATATTTCAGTGTCTGAGGTGTTACTTCTGAGGTATGGCAACTTCATACACCAAAACTTCTGTAAGGTTTTAAAAATGGTAAGAAATTTCTGAATTTTGTTTCTCATCATGGTTTTAAAAATTCCAAAGACTATTTGTCCAGGTAAATAATGGGCAGAGTTTGCTAGCCTGTTAGATATGTTTAATAAGAAGATGGTCATACATTACTAATTTATTTAACTTTCACAGGGAAATGACAGTGGGACTTGAAAACAACAAAGCTGGCTTACACAGCAGTATATCCCATGACACACAGAAGTGCATAAATTATTCAGGAAAGAAAAAGATTAGGATACAAGATACTTTGGATTGGGTTCTTAAGTGAGTAACTGAATTCATATCAGAGTGCACTAGAAATTTTATACAAATAGAGCAGGGATAAAGACATAAGCTGCATGCAACTGTGATTGATGGGAGAATTCAGTAATGCTGCACAGTGCAGAGGATGAAGAACCAAGATGGAGATAATTATCAGACATACATTTATTAGAAAAGATGAATGATGATGGAAAATAAAGAGCAAAAATGGACACAGGTGAAAAAACAGTAAATATAGAGTGAGTTTTGATTGGCCAAGGTTGTGCACTCAGAATTGTAAAATGTGCACCATTTGGCCATATCCTGTTGATGGACTTTTTCCACTGAATTTAGTGACAGGTTGCACTGATGTGCAGGCAAAAATAAGTGAGACAGTCGTTGGTATTTTCTTATTTATTATTTTAATTTGTGTATAAATTCTCTACTAGTGATACTAGTGATGAGGTAACTCTTCTAAAGGCAGCTTTCCTAGCTAATGCATCATACAAATTTTCTGAATACTAGACAAATATTTATGACTTTTTACATATTAAAAATTCAGCTGACCTTTTCTCCTTGTAGGAATAAGCCAAAAAATCATCTGATTATTAACATTATTTACATATTACTTAATTAATTCTGAAAAAGTAATTGTTTCTTTTAGAACTGAAGAATTAATACCATCCTTTTATAGCTTAGAATCTGGATAGCAAAAGTACTTCTTGTAACTGGGAAGTATTGTGATGTTAAATTCTTTGAACATTACACCTCTTGGATCATCCAACACAGACCCTTAGAATCACAGGCAAGCCTAGTTTATCCATATATTTTTCAAGTATTTTAACATTAGCTATACTTCTTAATCAATTTCAACTTCCATAATATTCTTTTAATTTCCATCCTAAATATATGTTCAGAGACATAGTAGCTTTTTCTTATATCCAAGTTATTTGCATGTAGCTCTTCACTCCTTGAAAAAAGGAACATTAAAAAATACTTCTAAAATTAATTGAATATTCAAATTATATAAATATTGAAATGTTGTGGCATTCACATTCTTGGAAGAGAGGAAATTCTCTCTTTCAGGTTTTTACCTGGAGAAGAAGAGAAAAGAATGATCAAAACAATTTTTATCTCATTTGCTGTGCCTGTGTTTGTGCACAAGTGGAATGCATTATGGAAGACTGTTTACCTGAAGGGATTTGGTAATTGGATTCTGGTGTGAGTGTTTTGTTTTCTTGACCAATCTCTGCAAGCTGTGTCCTGACAGCTGGTCAGGAGATAGTCACAAAATTTTGTTCAGTTCAGTTCTTGTTCGGTTTCAGTTTAGATGTAGTGTAATATAGGGTAACATAGTATATAATAAATAGTAAAATAAAGTAATTAATTAGCCTTCTGATATCATGGAGTCCTGCTCATCATTCTTCCTGCCTGCCAGGCAAAATTTCACTGATAAATTGTAACCCAACTCCACATTCATTTTTAAAATTTTTCTCTCTCAGTCTCTTTGTTTTTAATCTCTGCTTCATTTAGGCAGACAATTAGTGTATTATTAATTAATGCATACTGCTGGCAAAATTCTCAGTATATTTACCTATGAATTGTCAAAGAGATGGGATTATAACCAGAAGTGAGTTTGGAATGGAATTTTACATAATAAAGGGTAAACTACTCATCCTCACGCCTAAAGTAGAATTTAAACCTTTTTTCTACTAACAGGGTTTTTTTTTTTTTCCCTTTTTATTCTCTTCTCAGGAAGAAAGGAAAATCTGTATTGATTACAATATTTTTCATGGAAGTGTGAACAGATGAGCCATGCCTCATCTGCAGAGGCTGCCTGATTAATGTAGGATGAGATGTTTATAATTTTATCCTGGTGAATATGGCTTTTGGAAGGAAGGCTATTCTAATCTTTCTTGTCTGGGCAGAATACATTTATAAATAACAGGGTCTGGATCAAAAATGGCTCAGCTGTGATGAGCTGGGGAGTTGCAACAAATGTTATGCTATTTGTATGCATTTCAGATTTTGGAAGCGTTAACTTACCGTTGAGTCTTTAATTTACTATGATTTTTTTTTTAATAATTGTGCTGATATCTGATATTCAAGACATTATTCTTACACTTTCCATCTGTAAAAGTCAAGTTTTAAATTGTACTGAGTTTTTAAATCTAACAGGAAGGGAAAGAATATCTGAGGACCAAGTAGACCAATATTGTATGACTCAATCAGAATCATAAATTATTATCTTTCATTCATTGCTACCATATGGTGTAGAAGACAAACATTTGTTTTCTAGTGTGGAATGGAAATTAGTATTTTATTTGACAGAAGATATATACTGGTTTTTATGGGGTTTGTTGTTGTTGTTTTTGTTTGTTTGTTTTTGTTTTGTTTCTGGGGTTTGTTTGTTTGTTTTCAGTGGGGGATTTTTGTTTGGTTGTTGGGTTGTTTGTTTCGTTTTCAATTTCTTCATCTGAAATGAGAAAAATGGAGAAAGCAGAAATGCACATGAATTTTGAATGCAGTTGAGGCCTGTTCCTTTCACCACTAGTATAATCTGTCCATAGTCATTGAGAAAGTAGAGACCTGTATGTCCATTGATCAGTATTGGAGTTTTCAAGTTTTTATGCTTTTCAGATTTTTCATGTCTTCTTTTTTTCAGCTCAATGGTGAAGTAAAAAGGAAATTAATTCCAGGAAATAACAGCTATATTAAACTTGGATTTTATGAAGTATCATAGTTTTGGACTTTATATTAAACTATTTAATTTCAATAATATCTTCCAGAAAAAATTATCCCTTTGCAGTTAAAGGCTTTTAGTTGAAGTAAGTCAGTGGACCATGCTTTCGTTTTTCACCATATAACTGGATTCTGTCAAATAAAATTTGGTAAGCAATTATTTGTTTTCTTTATTTTCCACTTCTTGAAAGAAATAAATAGGTTATTTTGAAGAAAGTTGAGATCAGTATTTGGTTAGCCCCAAGGATAAATGCTTGGTCTTGTTTCAGTTAAAATAGATGAGGATATCCAATTATTGTGGCTATGTTGGTTATTTTTTAAAGAGGTCTAGCAAATAAAAAAATATTCTACTTTTACTTTCCCACATACTAGACTGAAGAAGTCCTTAAACTTCTTTTATAATGCTAAATCTCACCAAGGTTTATAAAGTTTTGGGGGTTTTTTGCATTGATTTTGCTATAGGTTTATACTAATTTTTGGGTTGTTTCCCATTTTCTGCTGTTGATGTCTTCTCTCAAGAGAAGACAAAGGTTATAAAACCTTGATAATAATCTTCAAAAAAACCATTTGATAATTCAAAAACACTGTAAAAGAACAGTACACAGTTATTTGTGAGTGAAGTGAGAAAAACTGTTATTCATAACTGCATATTCTGTGCATATGAGGGAGCCAAGTGCAGAAGTACTTTACCTAAATTTGGATTGCTTTTTGGGAATTGGTTAATATGCAATGAAGGTAGTAGGCAACGAAAACCAAGCTATATCCTAAGGCATTTTCTTTCAAGGAATTATCAAAAGCATCATGACATAGGCTGCAGTTTATGGCGATAAAGATTAGAGTATAATGCAGTTTTTAAAAATAGAACATTTAATATCCCAACTTGAGAGAAAGGAATATGCTCCTATGTAAAGATGCTTTAGGCCCTGAAAATTATTCTGCTATATAGCAAGCTGGTATTTTTCATCTGTGCTTTAAAATACAGAGCAAATAGAATTAGAAATAGAAATGAAAATTTTCCTTTGTTAAGAGCATTGCTGCAGTACTTAATTACATTATACCTTACATAATCCTGTTTAGAGTATCCAAGCTTTTCCTTTCTGAACTTCTCCCAAAGCACTGATCTCTGTAGAGTTTACTCAACTTAATTATTATTCTGTCATAATTGTAGGTTTCTCTATTTTTTTTGCAGGAATTAAATTTGCACTAACTACCTTCTGGTTTTTAATTGTCCTTAGATATGATGGAGTATCACAAACCCCTATGAAATCAATATCTTGATAACAATGTATATTTTTAGTATAGTTGCCACCATTTGAAGCAATATATGATCTCCATGAGGTACGTTGTGCATCCAATATGTTGAGTTTTTTTAAAAAAGTGCTATAGTTCTACAGTATGGCACAAATTACGTTGAAATTCTCTGCAATAACTTCATGCATATATATAAATATGTCTATATGTACATAAAGTTCACAAAGAAAGAGCTCTAAGGTAAATTTATACTTCTGCTGCCATTAATCAGACCCTTCAGAAGGAAACATCCAATTACTGTTCAGCCAGTTCTCTTTGGGACCTACTTCTTTTGATCTTTTATAGCAGCCTCTTTCCATTCCAGTGCCCATTTCCACATCCTCCCTGGATTATTTTCCACATCAAAGGATGCCTTTCTTGCCTCTGTAGATTTCTCAATTTTGATCTCTCCACAGTCATCATGAGAGAGACAAAGAAGAAAAACTAATATTCATAATAAAGTATGTCAACCTCTATTTTATGCAATATGCTGGAAGCTGTATCAACTAAAATACTAAAATTTTGGCTTAACAAAAATTTTACCCCAAAAGAATTGTTATAAGGAATAAGTTTACTCATTATGAATCTGTCGTTTCCCTTCCATATTGAACCAAACAGCAGTAATTGTTGCTCAGTTGAGAAGTCACTGTCATGAGGAGGAAAACTAATAGATATTTTTACCTCTAATGCTTAAATAAATAAAACCAGTTCCTGCTTATTAGCTGACAAGCATGGAGTTGCTGTATTTTGTTCAGCTGACTTATTTTGAGAGACTGCAATTTAGGGAATTGGAAAAATATAAAATGTCTGATATTTTTAGGAAGAGATGTGCAAGGAGCAAAAATAGCTATTATACTCTTACTGCATTACGTTGTGCCTTCACCCAGCCAGCAGCCAAGCTGCACACAGTCACTTGCTCACTCCCCTACCACCAGGATCTGGGGGAGAATTGGAAGAAAAAAGTAAAAGCTAGGAAAGCTGTGAGTTGAATTCACATGTGAGATTCCCAGGATGCATGGAGGATAACTTCTTCAGCCAGGTCACAGCCCTTTTAGAAGGAACAGGATACTGATCCTGAGGGTCACCAGTGTAAGTGACCTGCCTGTGGGTTCAAGACTGAAAGCAGCCTTGACTGCAGTGATCACACACTGGTGGAGTTCACAGTCCTGGGGGGCATGGGTCAGACAAAGAGAAAAGTCAGAACCCCTTCCAGCTCTTCAAGGATATACTCAAGAGTGTTGTCTGGGAAAGTGCCCTCAGGAACAAGCAGGCAGAACAGAGCTGGCAGATTTTTCAGGATGCCCTCCGTAGAGCAAGTGAGGTAGTGGTCACCAAGTGCAAGATATCAGGCAAGGAAGACAAAACACCAGCATAGTTAAGCTGGGACCTCACAGTCAAACTAAAGGGAAAAAAACAAATGCACATGCTGTAGGAGCAGGGACTGGTGTCCTGTTATTATTGCAGGTCATTCTTGAGTTTCTCCAAGATTCACTTAGTTCTTAAGTTTCCTATTTTGATATTGGCCTATCAGACTATGCAACTGCCATTCAGTCAGAGTTGGAAGTAGTCTAGTGTATTAAGACTTCTGTTCATTAAACCTCGATAATTTTCTTTAGCAGAAAAAGCCAAAATTAGAGTGTAGAAAGAGTCCTTAATGATGCTCTTTGTGGTGTGGACACTGATGAAAGCAATCCTCTTGTGACATGAGGCCATGTTCATTCTGCTAGGAGTTTGAAATTTGGATGAAGCTCCAATGTTTTATGTTCTAAAAAGGACTGAAAGTGGTGATTGCAAGTAGTGATCATTATTCAATATTGGGAAAAATTTTAATGGGTTTGGAAGTTCTTTATTGTCGTGGGGTGACAGCCTTTATCCCAATATCGTGTGTTGTGTCTGGCAGCTGCGCCTTCTCCTCCCTCGGCCGTCTTGCCGCGGCGGGGCGGGGAGGGAGGGGTGTGAGTGTGACCAGGCACCTTGGCTTTTGCTTTTGGCTGCTTGGCTTGGCTGGCTTGCTTGCTCCTGCCTCAGCTACTAGCTGCTTTTTTGCCGCTTTCTGCTTTCTACGCTGTTTTTTTTTCCTTTTTCTTTCGTTCCCTCTTTCTTACCCTCCCCCGAAGATATTGGACCAGCTCCGGACCTGACCTGGGACGTCCAGGACCCCCAGAGTCTGCGAGAGAAGCTCAGCGCCCTCCACAGCACTGCCTGGTTTTCTTTTCTTTTCTTGTGTTGGGGAGTGTTCTTTTGTTATTTGTTAATAAATAGGTTTTGTTTTCCATTGTGCTCCTCTGAGGAATTCCTTCCTGAACCTGGTATTGGGGGAGGGGTGGTTGGAGGTTTTTTTTTTTAGGGGGCTCTCTTTTGGAGATTTCCCCTAATTTGTCCTAAACCAGGACATTTATTTATGACTTTTTTTAATATTTGATACTTCTTTTTTTATACATACATGAAGGTACAAACGTTATCTCAAATTATCTTACTGTAAAATTGAAAAAAATTGTTTGCAAAACACAGCTAAGTTAAAATTAGCAACAATCTTGTATTTTGGCAAAAGGAGATGCAGGATTTGTTTGTATTTTGGGGTTTTTTTTTTTTTTTTTTTTTTTTTTTTTTTTTTTTTTTTTTGGTTTTTTTTTTTGGTTTTTTTTTTTATTTAAAATGCTAACCTAGTCATATTATTATTAAAGCTTCCTAGACTTTTATTGCTCATTTAATTCATCAAGAGCTTGGAGGAAGAAAGCCAACAAAAATTCTATACTTGAGTTAGCAAACTAATGTATGTGACTTAAAGATTGAATTCAAGGAACATATTAATGTTTTATAAAATCCTCCCAAGACAAAAAAGATTCTATCTGTATTAAATTTGGAATAAGAGAGAACATGTATTTAAGTTTCAATATAAAATAATAAATTTGTACCTCTAATATCCTCTTTCTAGTACAGACTGTGTCTTAGCTGTTTGAAGAGTAGATTTTGAAAGCATTAGTCAAAACAATATTTGCAATAAAATTTCTGACTACATGTCTTTTAAATTAAAGATGAAAGACTCTTCTTGTATTAGACCTCTTTGTTTGCTTTACTGAGAATGGGATTATTTTCCACAGTTAAAATTCAGTGTATTATATTGCATGTCAGTTTACAGTTCAGTGGATTGACCTAAGTAGATTTGATGCTCAGGTCCACTACAATATTGAAATGTATGATGCCCTCTAGAAAGAAAACAAGAAAGAAGTTAGAAATAAGCAATAATTAGAACAAATGTCACCCCATAATACAGATTAAAATGCAATTGTGACATGTGTGCATGAGGTGTATGATGACATTGTCACTTCCATGCAACCAAGGCTTGAGGTCCTTCTCTCCCCAATGGGCAGGTGTGCAAGGAATAAAAATAGGAACTAGGTGGAAGTACAGGGCACCAGGAATTACCCCTACAGACTGTAAGGAGTGACCAGAAGAAGTTAAAAGTAAAAGGATCTCTTGTCTCTAAAAGAAAAAAAGCCAACATTTTTCGTAGGAAAAAGAAAAGTAAGTTTTATTACAAAAAAATTTGACACTGGTACAGCTCATGTGTGATAAAAATAAAAGCCTGGGAAGTGGGCACTTTTCACACCATGGCTTCCATACTCATTGTAGGTGTGAAATGCCTTCCCTGGAAGTGGAAATGTTAGTGAGAAAGGTTAGTGCCTTTATCGTGAAGGATCTGGAAAGAAACAGTATATCTATTGAGATGGAATATAATTAAGTCCAAAACTCCAGTTCCAAACTCTACAAGTTGAAGCAAAATACTGTCTGAATACTGACTGTGCAGGCCTTCTTCTAGTAGCCCCACAGCACATTTTTTTTCTTAATCACTTCTGATTCCTTTCAGCTTGCACTACATTTCCATAAAGAGTGGTTTCCCGTGAAACTGTGCAGATCAAAAAGTATTAAATATGTTTCTGTGGAACATTGTTGTCTTCCACGGCACCAGGTAACAGAATTTGGAAAAGATAAAAGAGTTTTTAGGCCTCCTGTCACAGAATCACAGAATCATAGAAGCCGGTAGTCTGGAAAAGACCTCTGAGATCAATGAACACCATTCTGTGTGAACTAGACTATGACCTAAATGCCTCATCCAGTCTTTCTTTAAAAATCCCCAGGGATGGTGACTCCCCCATCTCCCTGGGCCATCCATTCCAATGTTTAATCACTCTTTCTATTAAGGAATTCCTCTCAGTGTCCAACCTAAACATGGTGCAGCTTGAGACTCTGTCCTCTCATCCTGTCAGTCGTTGCCCAGGAGAAGATCCCCACCTGGCTGCAGCCTCCTTTCAGGGAGTTGTAGAGGAAGGTCATGCATAAGCCTCCTTTTTTTCAGGCTAAACTACCACAGCTCCATCAGCTGCTCATCAGAGGATTTACTCTCCAGACCCTTCACCAGCTTTATCATCCTTTTCTGGACTTGCTCTAGCACAAAAATGTCCTTCTTGAATTGATGGCCCTACAACTGGACACAGTAATTGAGATTATACAGTCATTATGTTTATTTTAATGTAAATATATCAGCATGTTTTTACTTTATATATATATTTTTTCCACAACTTCATTAAAAATGGTATACTTTCCAATTTTAACTGTTTAGAAATTCTGATCACATTTCTTTAGAAATAAAACTATTATTTCATTTCTTTAATTCATTTTTCCATCCTGTGGTTAAAAGATTCTATCTAGTCTATCTCCATAAACTTTTTCACTTTCTGGACTGCACATTCATGTTGCCAGAAAATTAAAAGCCTAGTCAAAATATTTTTTTATCGCTATGACCCCCTTTTTGCTGTGAAGACCCTTGCTTCAGGCAGATTCTGATACACTTAATTAAATGTCATTAGGTGCTCTGCAAACACACTAACTATATGTACAAAGAATTTCTGAAAGCTAGGTCTGAGAGCTTCATTACCTTCATTCAACATTTCATAAATTTTGAACATCCCCTGAATTATCTTTTATTAATTGCTCTTCAGGAATGTGCTAGGGAATTGCAAATCTGGCAGTCAAGTGGAGGCAAGGATACCACAGATCAGTATCCTTGGATCCAGCATGTGTCATCCCACTAGGCACAAACACACAGAATAGATATCTGTCGATATACAGCCCCAGCCACACAGAACAACACAAACGGGAGCAGTCAGCTGTAGCCATGATATTATGAAAAATCCTTTGCTGGGATTTTTCCCCTCCTGAGAAGCTGAGGAGCCTCAGGAGAGAAATGTAAACAATTACTATCTGCTGCTGTGGAATGCAACAGGTGCAGCTGGGATTGGTCCATGTGGATTGTTTTCCATTGATGACCAATCACAGCCACCTGTGCCAAGGCTGTGAGCAGTCACAGGATTTTGTTATTCTGTTCTATTCTGTTCTGTTCTTGTTGTAGCCTTCTGATCTCTCTGTTCTTTTAGTATATTCTTAATGTAGCATTTTAATATAATATTTAACATAATAAATCAGCCTTCTGAAATGGAGTCAAGCCTCGTGTCTCAACACACGGAGAGTCCCCAACAGTCAGCATTCAGATCCAGACAGCACTGATGACTCCCTCTTGTTCTCCTCTCTGTCTAATCAGGATAGAGGTGTGTTAATGGGAACATAAACACGTGTACACATAGGTGCAGTGTTCATCCTCTTGTTTGAGCAACAGGGGTCAAACACTCACTAGCTGACCCTGGAAACCAGTTTCCTTTCCACCTCAGGCCCCAGGGCTTCTGTTACTGTGCAAAGGAGTAAGATAGAGCAGGGCACAGTTTGAGGACCCCCACCTGTCATCATTCCTCTACGCTCCTTTCTCTGTGGACCTTAATCTTTCTGCCAGATATACAGCAAAATGTACATTATATTTTGATTTTTTTTTTTAAATTAAGGATTTAACCATCTGGTTTATTAGGAATATTAAGGGTGCATAAAAACACATTTTAAAATACAGCCCTATTTATAAAAATGTTGGTAAAAAGGCAATACAAGGATAAAATAAACGAAAAATATAAAATTTAAAGATTTTTTTTAGCAGGCAATATAAATATTGCTTCAATTTACTTAATATTTTTAGTGTTACCTTTTTAATATTATTTTTCATTTTCAAAGTGTACACTTCCAAATAAAGCCAATCATCCACCAGGAACACACACACACACTGCCACTCCAACTTAGAAATACACTTCATGATGCTATTTAGGAAAGAACTTATCAAGATTTTTCTTCAGACATAACACTCTTATCAGGCTTAAAGTCTGTCATTGACTGCCTATTTCAGGAAATATTTTAGAAAAGTGCTGTGAACATTCCTGTTTGAATTGCTCCTATTAATTTTGGTAGGTATTGGATTGAGACCATAGAGTTCTCATTATCACTGTAAGTTTTTTATTTGATGAATGAACTCTGTGGGCATTTTATAAAAGCAACCAACGTGTGTGTCACTCACTAGGTATGCAATTGTCCAAAGGATTGTAAAAGACTGACAAGCACCGACTGTGTCACAATGAAGTTTCTCCTTTAACCCATTATGGATTAATGTTACCTATATTCTGGCACAGTGATGGAAAATAAAACATTTTTTTATTTCCCTCATCATTTATAAGCTTTTCTCTTATTCTCTTACTTTCTTCCTTTACCATTATCTCCTCAATGAAATAAAATAACTTGTTAACCTATTTGCTGTATTGTCCTTCTACTCTGTCCCCATCCTTTATACTAATCTATTTTGTCTTTTTTGTCCTTGTTATCTATTTCATTTTTACTCCTGCTTTATAAATCTTTTATGAAGTTATTCCTTCTCTCCCATCTGAAACAGTAATTTTTAAGCTATAAATTTCCAGCTTAACCATTGGAAAGCTAATGTAACTGCTATTCTTCCACAACAAAAAACACTGACCACTTACATAATTTGGGGGCTTTAATCAAGACATATAAGTCCATACCCTTGATCTACAGAAACTAAAACTCACCATGTGCAGATATAGCACAACTTTTTGTTTCAGCAATGGAGACCCAAGCTTTAGATACTAATAGAAACCACATGAGAAGATTAAGAATTAATAAAGAACAATTTCAAAAACTGGGAAGCATAAGCAGTCCTATGTAAATAGGACTTAAAATTGACTGGACTGTTCCACTCTATGGAAAAATGTTAAATTATTTGGCTGATTAGCAGCTCTCAATGGAGCCCAACAATGAACTGATGTTGAATAAATGGGGACCATTAAAATGCCAGTGTTAATCTCAGGGCTCAGCAAACAGAAACTTATTGAATTTCAGTTCAGCAAGTGGAGTTTTTATCATTTCCCTCTTCATAACTTTGGGAAAGCTGTACCTGGAATAGAATACCTTCCTCCTGCCCTGATTTAAGCTGATTTAAGAATGATTTAAGAATGATGATGAGTGTCCAGACTCTGTTACTTAGATGCTGAAACAGGTTAGCCAAAGACATTGTGGAGATGCACATCATTCAAGGTGTTCAAGTCCTGGCTAGAAGATGTTGGTTATGAGTACTCATCTGAAAAGTCTACTTAAAATTAGAATTTTGGTTAGATTTTCCCTGAGTGAAATGATCTTGAGTGGCAATCATTGGTGACAGTACTCTTTCAAGCAGAAAGTAGGACTCAGATATCCTGAAGCTCCTTTCAGATGATAATTTATATGCTTCTACTATTTTAAGATTATTTTATTTGTTGTTACTTTTTTTACAAAACTATCACTCATTTTAATGTAACCTTTCACCATGAATAGTTGCACCTTCACCTTCATATATGAAATATATAGTGCTCCTCATAAGGGGAGAAAAAGCACAAGAGAGAATTAAAGATAGAATAGACAAGTCCTCCACAGGTTGAAAAACTATTCTGTATATTATATTTTTGGAAGAAAAACAACAGAGCACAGATGACAGAAAAATGTTGTCCAAAGAAATTCCAGTTTGATTAGCCTAATACCAGAGCAACTGAACAGTTATTTAGGATTTTTTTTTTAAATTACAAAAATTAAAAATTAATGTTAATGCTGTCAGAAACATCTAATGAAAATTAAGCATCATCAAGTACCTTTTTTTCTGTTTGCTTCTGGATGGATTACAAAGGTTTATAATAAAATCTGAAGACAAAATGTATCTAATTAGAAATACATTTCAATATTTTATACATCTATTCAATTGAGTTAATCAGTACTTTTAGATTAAAAATAGTCATGCTGATAGATCTCCAAATGCAGTTGTTGGTAATAACACTGCTCTTTCACTTTCCCAATGCTTTCACTGCTACCCAGTTTACAAAATGCCTCTGCAATAAATTTTTCATGTGACACACATTTATAGTCCAGTAAATAAAAAACAGTTATAAATTTTGTTGAGTGATTCAAAATATTCCAACTGTTGAGCCAAACATATTTTAGTAGAAGATTCTTAATATAATAACATTTTTGGTGGAAAAAAAACATAGTGTTTTTAGGACAGGGAACTTCAGGCGAGGTTAACAACAACTCAGAGAATAATTTGACTGTGTTCATAAATGGCCATTTTCCCATGAATTCTATATTCAGTGTTGTAGCTGGCATAAAGGTTACTGTGGTCCTTCAGAAAATAATATTTTTATAAAAATTGAGAGGAAGAGAATTGGAAAACTTGTTTCTACAATGTTAAGTCTGATTCAGATGACAAAACTTGAAGAACTATAGAAGACAGTCAACAGAAGAAATGTAAGAAGTATTTAAATACCAGGAGATGGCCTTAGCAGTGAGACTGGAAGGCTTCAGTTTGGTCATTTTGTGAAAGAAAGTATGGGAAACATTACTCGGTCACTATGTACAAGCACAATGTATAAGCAATTATGATCCTTTTTTAAGTCTTGCAGATAAAGGGATGACATTATCCAATGCCTTGAATTTAAGGTGAGATAAAATTATGCTTTAAATAAGATATGATTTCCTAGCAGTGAAGATAATTAAACATTGCAACCCTCACCACAGGAAGCAGTGGATAAGCCAAGAACTGGAATTTAAAATTAGATCAGATAGCTTTCAAGAAACATAATTTTGACTTTTGGAATCATTCTGCAATATGCATACACAGAAGGTAACTTTTGATGATCATAGATTTACTTTTGATACTCATGTTTGAACACAGGTTTGCATATGAAGTGAATAGAATAATATAATTAAGTATATTGAAAAGGCAAGGACACCAATATTTAACTACATGCAGTGCTCTCTTCTCATCTGATCCCAGAAGAGAGTGTCTACTGCTGTTACATCTCAAATCTATTTAGTAAGCTTAGTTTTCTATCCTTACATAGGAAATAATGATTTTATTTTATGGAAGTTCTATACAGCTAAAGTACATGGTATGTGTATCCCCTAAAAGTAAAAAAAAAAAAAAGTCAGTGACTAAATATATCAGTGCTGCAACTTTTCTAATTCAGCCAGAATGAACCTTTGCTTCAAGACCTAATCCCTGCACAACCAGGCAGCATCCCTATAGCCTTCCCACAATATGGGAAGAGGGGAAGAATGTGCCCCTCTTCTACTGCCTGTGCAATTCCCTCTTGCCCTTAGAGGAATGTTGCCAGAAGGTCTTGATTCGGCCATGCTGGTTTTTTTCCTTCCTTCCCTGATTTCTTACACCTGAGGACCTAGAGCTCATGTGCTCTATGGAAAGTTCAGCCAAAACAAGAGGTTCTTCTTCCGGAAAATAAGGCATCAAATTCTTCTTTATTAATATAGAAAATTGAATCTTTCATCAGCCATGGACTTTGATCTGAGAACTTGCTTGTATTGTGTATTCTGTCCCATTTTTAATCTCCTACATTTTTTTTCCTAAACAATGAGTCATACAACAAAGTTACCTCCAGAGGCTATGACAAAATCTAAACAATTTTAAATACAAATGTTCTTGACATTCAGCTTTGAATTATGTATACATATTTGGTCCTTATTTGTATTAGACTGTCTTTTCACTGCTAATTTGAACTGATTTTTCTTTTACTTTTGATAGGGTAGATCATCACCAAAAATCTTAATTCTTCTCAATTTGTACTTTTGTCAAGCAAGGTGAATTGTTTTTAACAATCCAGTAAATTAGGGTAAAATGTTACTCCATTACAAATTTCTAAAAGTTAAGATGTTCAGGGTATGATAAGGATCTCAATTCTCTGTGAGTGGTGGAGAGACCCAGGTGATGCTTTAGTTCATTCAAATCAAGGTGGTTTTTTCATTCTTTTAGTCATATTTTCAAATCTGAAATGTCCTGAAGATGGCTATACATTCTCTCAGGCTTAAAATGCATCCACAAAGACACAGAGTTCATTGTCTTTTATGGAGATAAAGACTTTTGACAAACTATGACATTTGCTGAAAAGAACATTTTAAGTCACACATTATTATTCTCTAAATGAATTAAATCTGAAGTAATATATCTGACAGGCTGCCTAGGGTTTCTGAATATTGATAAACACTAGACTTTAGCTAGATTGGTTTTCCTCCCCATAGGCTGATAGCCTTTTTACTGAAACCCTAATTCAGAGAAACAGACAGGATACTAAAAATCATATAAGCAACTTGGCATTGACAGAGAACAGTAGGAAAAACAAAATGGGTACAAGGAAAAAAAAAATTCAATATAAGATCAGATTCGTCTTATCCTTTGCAGCAAAATATAATCATATGAAGATGACTTCCTGAGCTAATTGCTGCTCAGGGAAATGAATCATGTTTTTCTTTAAGGGTTCATAAAAACCATGAAGATAAAATGTGAGACCATTTTGCAAATAGTCAGTCTTTTGTCCAGCTCAGTCTGGATGTTGAGCACTTCTGGAAACCATGTGTGAGTCATAAGGTTTTATCACCTTTATCCAAGTTTTGATGCATATTTGGTTTCCTGAGATTTGAACATATTTTGTAATTGTGGCATTTACTCTGTATACTTCACATATAAACCAATATAATGGCTGGGTAAGGGAAACCTAAAAGCAAATTTACTCTTTTTGTAATTAGAATTATTTATACTTAAGTTGACAAGTTACTGCAGGAGACTATGGGACTGGCTTTAACATATTATTCTCAGCACAGCCAAGCCATAGTTCTCAATTTTGCCAGTTGAGGTTGTGTGTGAAATCTAAACTCCATGTTTTTTAGCTAGCTTTCTGAAGGAATCCAAATTGAATTTGGTGTCTCCTGCATAGATGTTGGTATCTCATTTCCCTGTAATGAAACACTTTCTTGTTGTTGGATTAGGAATCCTCTTCTAAACTTACATCAGCCTTCTAAAAGCCAAAGAAACTTGCTAAAAAGAAATATAAGGTGGAGTGCTTTTCCCCAATTTTTAAAAGAAATATTGTATATGTATTCTGGAGGATTATACCAGCATGTGCGATTTATATTTCTTTTATAATGTTAAAGATGTATCTTACAAACTATACTACCCAGAATTGTTTTGATTTAGATAAAACCCCGGCAAATTATTACAGATCTACATGCTCACTTTTCGTCAAGAAATTTTGGTTAGCAAATCCATTGTGGTCATGGTCTTGCTGAATGAGGAATATGTGTTCACTACCCAGTGAAATGGAGTTTTTGTCTAGATGTTCCTGAAATAGTATACACAAATATCTGGGTTGCAGAGAAGAGGGCAACATTTAATGCCGTGTGGTTTTGTCCCTCTCTTACCAGAAGGTGAGCGGGAAGGGTAGTGGCTTATTTCGAGTTTAATTTCCTTCTGCTCTTAAAACTGGCACATCTAATTGAAACCCAATGTGGGCCTCAAGAGAGAGGTTGAGATAACAATTTTGATCAAAGCATTTGTACATCAGGTACAGGACATTTGCTTCACATGATTGGACTGATCTAATTACCTTGTGGCAGAAGGGGAAGTTCTGAAAAGTCATAATATGCACAAATAAATTGATGCCATGTCATGACTGAACTCATTAAAGATTCTTATTTGTTTAAATACGATGTCCTATGCATTAATGTGATTTTTGCATTCTATGACTTGTATATCATAATAAACTATGAAACTAACTCACTTCTAAAACGCCTAGTTGCACATATGTAGTGCAAATTATACACCAGTGCCACATAAAACAATGTTGGTAGATTTTTATGAAAACAGGGTGATAAGAACTGGCAGCTACATACATACATATAAACTGAGACAGGATGGGGCAGATCTAGAGGTGCAGATAACAAGGGCTCCAGCTTTCATTCTTGAAGGAACAATTTATTCATTTAAAAAATTAAGACTTTAAAAGCAGTATTGTCTTTTGTGACAATGGATTTTCAAACTCTATTTCATTTAGGAGGGATGGAAAAAGGTTTTGCTCCCAGGTCATAACACTTCACCGCTGCCACACATTCTGCCTCACACTGATCTCTTCTCCACAGGACACGTTCTTTGACGTAGGTCTTTTCCATAGGATATAGCTCTGCAGGAATTTCTGCAGAAAGAGTCTGTTCCAAAGTGTACAGTCCTTCAGGAGCAGATTTATCCACTGCAGGTAGCCCATGGGCCAAAGTCCCTGACAAAAAACTTGCCCATGCAATAGTCTTTCCATGAGCTGCCTTATGGATGTCTGTTCTGGTGTGATCCTTTGTGGCTGCAGAAAAACAACCTGCTTCACCGTGGTCTTCTTCTTGAGTTTGAAGCGAATGTTTGTTGTCATGCCTAGAGCACCTCCTCCCCTCCTTCATTGATCCAAGTTTCTGCTGGGCTGTTTCTTGCATGTTTTTTTTCATTTTCTTGCAGGGCTACCACACAGTTTTTTTACCCTTTCTTAGATGTGTTACCGGAATTGTGCAATCAGCATTGCTGGTGGGATCAGCTTTGGCCAGTGGTTGCTCTGTTTTGGAGCCAGCTGAAGTGGTCTGTTCCCCACACAGGGGTAGCTCATGATGTCACACGACACACCTGCAGCATCCCGCTACCAAAACTTTGCCATATAAACCCAGTGCTGGACTGAAATAAATGTTCTGTACTGATGAATATTAGTGATCTATACTCAATAAGATGAAGATGTGATGAATAATAGAGTAGTAACAAGCAAAAGCATTTAGAAGTTCCTCTACCTCACTGCATTATTCATGGTCCAGTTCCTCATTAATGATAAAGAAATCTGAAAAAATTTGCACAGTCTGGCTTAGTTCTGAGCTCATTTCTACAATGTACTCAGTCTCATGCATGTTGAGTTGAAGAAATCCAAGATCATTGATAAAGTTTTACTTCGCTTGCCTTGCTTAAAGCTCCAACACTGTCATTGTTCAGATGAAGCCTAAGGAATGAAAAGCTTTTATGTATTTACATAGGTCAAGTTTTGGTATGAATTTACATGATATCGGAAATTATCTTCAGGGGAGATTTGTAGTTTCAAAAATATATATTAAAGGACAAATGCTAATAGTAGAGCCCAGTTATTCCACAGCATTGTGTCATATTCATTGATCAAATAGTTATTAAAATAAAATGTGATGCATATTTATGCATTGTCTAGGTAGATATCAAAACTGTAACAGGGAAGCTGGACAAAAAAGTAGTTTTGGAAAATGTGGTTAGACCTTGGTCAAGAGGAAGTGATAATTTGCAAAAGATTTCAGATTAACTGGGGGATAAAGAGGAAAAATAATTTAAAAGAGAGCTATTAATGAAATACCTGGATAAAGGAGTGAAAGATATAGTTAATAGACAATATGATTCAGTCAATGATTCAGTTATGACTTGCAGCTAACGTTCCAAAAAAATGAAAAATTTGCAAGGTCACCTGTATCCAGAGAGATGCATTTTGACTGGAATCAGTGCACAGAAGGTTTACAAAATAATAAGGATAATGGAGATTTATCTTGATGGAAGAAATAAAAGTTTTGGCTCATTAAACCTGGAAAATTAAGTTCCAATCCAATTCTTACATGATTGTTCAATCTAAATCTATGGGGGTTGGGGAGTGGGTCTGGAAAAGAAGAAAAGATAAACACTAAGAATATATTTGAGCTATTTAAACTACAAGCAAAAAGAATAAATGGTTATCAATTTGCCATGAGTAAACAGAATAGAAATTGAATGCTTTCTTTACTATCAGAGTAGTTATGGAAGTTTTCTAATAGATAGAGATTTCTTCAACTGCTTTTAAGAAGCTTGCTTACTTTATAAAGTGCATTGTATAATATGCTTGTCCATGAAAGAAGAGGACTACAGCCAGCATCTCAGGAAGACTTTTTCAGTTCAACATCCCAGCCTGTTGACAGGAGAGCAGCTTACAACATTATAAACTCACTCCCACCCTCAGCAGACAGTAAAAAGTAGGGACTTCACCCCCTTTCCCAAAGCATACATACATCTCTCTCTGGAGCCACTAAATAGTGTGCATCACAAGTGCTGTCATTCATTCATAATATTCCTGCCTGAATTAGATGCCCTAAATCTGACTGAGACTCATTATTCTTTGTAGGTTTTATATCCAAACTATCATGTTACATGGTAAGTAAACTGCCTTTAACTTGGTGTAGACTAAGTTTTTCTTCTGCAGCTCTCTGTAAAATCAAGAATACACTTGTTACAAATTCAAAAATTCAGTGAAGAATTAAAATTCACAGTCTGTATGTAAAACATGAAGTAAATTTAAAATCATATGTTAGTCCACTGCAAGTCACTTATAAGTCCGTTGCGGAAAACCCATAAAATTACTGCTAGTAATAATTGGGAAATAATTAGGTACTTTATGGATGAGGAGTTTGTTCTCAAATTGTGCATACATTCCCAATAATGTGATGAAACTTCACAAATCAAAATTCTGCCCTTAAGACAGAGTAATGCTGTGTCCAGGGCTCCATTCCATTGCAATGAATGTGCATACAATTTGATAATGTGCATACAAGCAAAGAAAATTATTCTTCATAAGCATTGCAAAGGCAAGACAGCATCACAGAAGTGAAATAAAGCAGGGATGCCTGACTGCTTACAACCAGGTTTACTTATCATAAACTGATATATTTAATTTTAATATTGGAGCAAGTTCAGAGTGGGACCATGAAGTTTATAAGTGCACTGAAAGCCCTACCCTGTGAAAACAGGCTAAGAAACGTGGGCGCTTCAGCCTGGAAAAGAGAAGGTTGGAAACCTCATAGCACCTTCCAGTATCTGAAGGGGACCAGTAGGAAAGCCAGAGAGGGACTCTTCCCCAGGAACTGTAGTGACAGGACAAAGAGTAATGGTACAAACTGAAAGAGGGAAATTTAGGTTAGATATTAGGAAGAAATTCTTTATTGTGAGGGTGATGAGACACTGGAAGACGTTGCTCAGGGAGGTTGTGAGTTCCCCTAGAAGTGTTAAAGGCTAGGTTGGATAAGGCCTTGGGCAACCTGGTCTAGTGGGAAGTGCCTCTGCCCATGGCAGGGGGGTTGGAACTAGACAATCTTTAAGGTCTGTTCCAACCCGTCAATATTCTATGAGTCATTCTATATACACTTGCAACTTTTTTTTGGAAGTAAATAACCACTTAGGTTTCATGAGCTAATTTAGATCTACCAGGCAACTCTTCTCATGGTTTTTTTTTTTAAATCTTCAAGGGATATTTTCTGCTAGTCTAGAAGTTGCAGAATTTCAGGAGACTTTTCTTATGGAGTAAATACTAATACAGAAAGAGAGAAACTAAATACTACAAATCCTTTTGCTTTTCAGTATAAAACCTTTTATACTGCTTTTCAGTACAAAACCCCAAAGTCTAGCTTTTGGAAAGAGAAGACTTGACAAATAGTATTTCTTCTAGTTCTCAGCAAAAGTAAACATGACCTTGGGGCAGATATTTATTTTCCCTACCTGAGCATCCCTAGCCATTGAGTAAGAGATTCTGTTTATTCCCTTTTCTGCATTAATGAAGACTAAATTCCAAATAAATCGCCACATGAGTGTAGACAGTATGACAAATCATGCATGAGTTTTGTTGCTTGGGGTCTTGATTATTCATATATTTGCACATTCTTTTTTTCTTGGTCTTTATTAAAGTAATCTAAATGTTTAAATTTTCTTTTTGGCTTTAAGGAATTTGCAGCAGAACTGAAAAATGGCAGAAGGGCCTTTATAGAAGACAATGAAATACATTTCAGTGTAGGTAAATAGAAATGCTATCACCACAGTAATGAAATAAAGAAAATAATCCCTTACTGGCCCTAACAAACAACTTTTAATATAACCAAACACTTGATTATACATTCACTGAGATTCTCCTGTTTGTTCAACAACTAACTTGTAATTGCATGTGGATTATAATTAAAGTTGGCAAGCTGTCTGCTGTGCAAATAACAAATGTAGTTGCCACAGGAAGCTTTGAAAATGTGGTGTGAACATACCATAAAAAATAGCCACTATGATGGTTATACTGCTCTGTCATGTTTTGAGCTACCAGACTTTGATTCCGCTAAGTTTTCTTATGAAGGTAAATTTTTAAAACTTCAATAATCAAAAGATGAAGCCATTTTCTTCTTATAGGGTTTTAAAGAGCAATTCACTAATAAGATATTTTCTTTTTCTAAACTTTGATTATATAATTTTTTTCAATTTTTGTTTTATATAAACTTTAATCAGACTCACAAAATTCTAAATACTGCTACAGATACTAAAAATTCAAATACAGCAAAAATAATAAATTTCCAGCTTTACAAGAGGAATACTAAAGGTATTTTCATATATATAGATTTGTTTGATTTTTTTTTTTATTTTTGGTGTCAGAATTGTGCTTTGAAAGAAAATCCCTCAACTGCCTTCACTCATCATGGCTGAAATCAAATTAAAAGATGCATCAAAAAGTGCCATTTAATGCTTCAGTTGCTAAAGGACATTCAGTCCATGGGATCAGACAGGAGCTACCAAAAAATTACTGCTATAGAATGTCTATGTCAGCCTGCAGCACCACCAAAATTGCCTCAAAATACAAATTGTCTGCAGCTGGCAAGACTTTGTCTCCAGTTAGCCATTCTCAGAATATCTCACTCTGAAAAGGAGTGCAATTTTCTGATAGAACTTTTCCCTTTTCCTTCTTGCAGAAGAGCAGAATAACTATTTGTTTCTTTGTCAGGATCAATACAATAATTTCAAATTTTGTGCGAAGTAATTTCACAGATTCAAGAATCACCAGTTTGGAAGAGGCCTTCAAGATCATTGAGTCCAACCCATGCCCTAACACCTCAACTAAACCGTGGCACCGAGTGCCACATCCAATCTTTTTTTAAACACATCTAAGGATGGTGACTCCACCACCTCCCCAGGCAGACAATTCAAGTCCTTTATCACTCTTTCCATAAAAAACTTTTTTCCTAACATCCAACCTATATTTCCCTTGGCACAGGTTGAGACTGTGTCCTCTGGTTCTGTCAGTTGTTGCCTGGAGAAAGAGACCAACCCCCACCTGACTGCAACCACCTTTCAGGAAGTTGCAGAGAGAGATAAGGTTGCCCCTGAGTCTCCTTTTCTCCAGGTTAAACGAGCCCAGCTCCCTCAGTCGTTCCTCACAGGGTTTGTGTTCCCAGCCCCTCTCTAGACTTGTTGCCCTCCTCTGGCCATCTCAACGTCCTTCCCAGACTGAGGGCCTAGAACTGGACACAGCACTCAAGGTGTGGCCTCACCAGTGCTGAGTACAGGGGAAGAATGACCTCCCTCCTCCTGCTGGCTACACGGTTCCTGACACAGACCAGGATGCCATTGGCCTTCTTGGCCACCAGGGCACACACTGCTGGCTCCTGTTCAGCCCACTGTCAACCAGTGCCCCCAGTTCCATTCCTACCTGGGCATTCCGCAGCCACACTGTCCCCAGCCTATAACATTGCAGGGGGTTATTGTGGCCAAAATGCAGCTCTCAGCACTTGGACTTATTAAACTTCATCTTATTGAACTCTGCCTATCCATCCAACCATTCCAGGTCCCTCTGCAGAGCCGTCTCACCCTTCAACAGATCGACACACACTCCCAACTTAGTGTTGTCCACAAGTGACAGAAACAGTACAGGAAATTACAGTACTGCTTTATATTAATAAAATGAATTATTTTAGATATTTTTCCAAATATCCAAGAATATTGCTAAAAATACAATGGTTTTGTTATATTTCAATTAATGGGGTTTAGCATGTTGCGGTGCGTTTTGAGGTGGGGGAGGGAAGGGGCAAGGGGGGGAAGAGGGTGAGAGAAAGGAAGGGCTTAGAGCCAGACTGATCCCCTAGCAGAGCTTAAGAGGGGAATTGAAGTGGGCACGGAATCAGACTTGGGCCAATGGGATTGCAGGTACAGGATGGTTCAGGGCAGGACCACAGGCTTAGAATGTACCATACATTTCGGAGGGGTGAGACAGAGCATACCATTTAAATAAAATGGAATACAACATTAGCATACTACCCATATATTGGGTTTTCAATTTATTTCTGGTCCGTTTCAGAATTTTATTGGCATTTCTAAGACCTAGTAAGAGTTAAATGTGATCTCCCATTCAAACCTTAGAGTATTTGAGCTAGAACTTCCTTTACTCTGCAATACTACTCTTAGAGTTGGTGCATATGACTTGCCTTTAAAAAAAGCAAGACACTTTTTCTTTTGAAGTGCTAGTACTGCAAATTAGCAAATTTTACCCTTGTTGACCAATAGGTAACTGACTGTAGTTCTTTCCAGTAACAGAAATCATCCGGACTCTAAGAGGACTCATATTCATATTCTCCACTTCCCAAGAATATATCCAAATTATCCAGGAGTTCTAGTCAGGAAATAATTTATAAATAATTTATAAATTTATAAATACTGGACCAATTTTGTCTGTCAAACAAATGTTTGACAAACAAATGTTCTGGGTTTGGTTGGGTTTTTTTTTGTAATTTTCTGCTGCTGTGAAAGGGAATGTTTCATATATCAGTTTTCAACTTAGTTTCTTCATATTGCTTGGGCCTGTTTGTGAAGTATTAATGGTACACTTAGTGATATTTAAGAAGCCAATGTTTGTTCTTACATTTACTGGTTATGGCTGGGATAGAGGAGTAACTTTTTGTCATTTAACTAGTATGGTGTAATGTTTTAGATTTGTCAAGAGAGCAGTGTTGATAGCACAGGAACTCTTCATCATTCAATTATTTAGTGTTTATAAGGCATCAAAGCCATTCCTGCTTCTGATGCTGCCCCACCACTGCATGCTGGGGATGCACACGGATTTCAGAGAGCTCACAGCTGTGACAGGTGACATAAACTGAATCTGGGGGAAGAAGGAGGAAGCGAGGAGGTTTAGAGTGATGACATTTTTTTCAAAGTAACAGTTACATGTGATGAAGCCTGGCTTTCTTGCTTGCCTATAAGAAGAGGTGAACAAATTCCTTGTTTTGTTTTGCTTGTATGCACAGCTTTTGTTAATTTGTTAAACTGGCTTTACCTCTGCTCTTCAGTTTTTCCAATTTTACCCTTTAGATTCTCCTCCCTATCCCACTGGACAAGTGAGCAAGTGGCTGTGTGGTGCTGAGTGGCCCATCAGGACTAAACCACGGTAGGCAGTTGTATTCCTTAGTGTTCAGCAAAGATGTTTACTGTAGAATATCCAGCATGACCTTCAGTTGGTTTGGGTTTGAATTTTGGGTTTTTGAGGACAGCTATCAAAGGAAGCACAAAATTGCAGTTGCAGAAACAGATGGTCACATGATGAAAAGTACTTACTGAAACAAAATATAATACCAATTACATTTTAAGTGTAAATTCTGATCATGTTAAATAGTGGTACCAGCTGTTTCAGCCTGCAGACTGCACTTATTGAGGTACTTTGGGAATCAGCAGGTGTTGCTTGCTCTGGTAGTATCAAGTTATGAACAGAAAGTTTTAAATGGATATTTCAGCTCTGGGACTAGCAATATGTGAGAAAATGAATTATGAAAACCTGAAGAAGGAGATAGGTTAATGGAAAGTTTTAGTTTTACTAAATTAAAGTAAGAAAGTGGAGTTCAATTCCTTTCCCATTCATCTTTTCCAAACTTTTTCTACTGCACATTTATCTGTGCCTATTTGTATATGTAAATATGAAGACTTTCTGTAACAATCAAATGTAAATTATTATGTACAGTGTTGGTTTTTGGTTGCTATTTTTCTATAAAATCCACAGTCACAACTCCCACTGTCCTACAAATGCTGTTATGGTGGGCTGACCCTGTCTGGATGTCAGGTAACCACTGAACTGCTTTATCACTCCCCTCCACATCTAGATAAGGGAAAGAATATGCAATGAAAGATTCATGAGTTGAAATAAGGACAGGGAGAAATCAAAAAATGATTACTATCAAGGGCAAACCAGACTTTAATTGAATTTATTACCGACATGGGGTCCCTTCCGTGGGACGCAGTTCTCAATGAATTTCTGCAATGTGAGTTCTTTCCACAGGCCACAGTTTACAAACTGCTTCAGCATAGGTCACATTTCCACAGGGTGCAGTCCTTCCAAAACAGTGCTCCAGCATGGGTCCCACAGGGGATCACAAGTCCTACCAAGGAACCTGCTCTAGCATGGGCTTCTCTCTCCATGGGTCTGCAGGTCCCCACCTGAAGCCTGCTCCAGTACAGGCTACCCATGGGGTCACAGCCTTCTTTCAGGCATCCATGTGCTCTGGTGTGAGTCTCCTGTATGGCTGCAGGTGGATCTCTGCATCCCTGTGGATCTCCATGGGCTGTGGGGGCTCTGCTGTTTCACCATGGGCTGCAGGATCATCTTAGCTATGGCACCTGGAGCACCTCCTTGCTGTCCTTCTCCACAGACCTTGGTGGCTGCAGAGCTGTTCATCTCACATATACTCACCTCACTCTTCTCTGAGAACAATTACTTCTGCACTGTATCTTTTGCTTTTCTCCTTAAAAGCCAGGACTTGCTTAAATGTTGTAGTAGCCAGAAGGTGGCATGACTAGGACTTGGAGTTTATTCTATACAACCTCAAATCGTTTTCCAGAATTGGGGAAGGAGCTCCTTTCTGGGTTGTGTAGTGTGGCAGAGGGAGCAGTCAAGCATTGACAGGGGTTTTCTATGGGGGATAAGCTATAGCGTGCAGATTCATTTACCCTTTTTCTTGTACACTCTGTCATTAGCATTGTTTTTGTTATTGTTCATTGTCTTATTTCATTGCTGTTTTCAGTATATTGCTTTTATCTCAACCAGTGATTTTTATCTTTTGTCTTTTGTGCCTCCAATTCTTCTCTTCAGTCCACTACAGCAGGAGGGTGAGCAGGAGGCAGAAATATAGAGTGGCACATGGTTTGGAGTGTTTCAGTGGGAACATAAAACTGAGAAATATGTTTCTTAAACCATGACAATATTTTATTGCAGAGGTACCTCTGCCACCTCTGATTGGCTTGGCCTTGGACAGTGAAGGATTTGTCATGGAACCAGCTGGCATTGGTTCTGTCAGACTAAGGGAAATTTTCCGTCAGCTTCTCACAGAAGCCACTCCGGTAGAACCACCCGCAAAACCTTGCCACACAACCCAAATATATTCTACCTCTCACTCACACAAAAACCCCCAGTCCTTGACTTAGGATAAACCTGACTTAACAAAAACCAAATCATCAGTATGTTACCAACATTTTTCTCATTCTGAATCCAAACACCATTTTGTACCAGACACTGAGAAGAATTTAACTAGCCCAGCTGAAACCAGGTCAATGGTTAAAAGAAAATCCATATTGTCTTAGACTGATCTTATTTTTTGCACATTTTAATGTATGGCAATACATCAAGATGTAGTAAAAACCACACAGGAGATACTCAGGAGCATAACAGAATGTAAATAACTATATAAGGCCAAACAGGAAAAAAAAATCAGAAAAAAAATTCCAAAACATCCCAAAACCCCACCAAAATTTCTCCTTGAGGAAGGCATTTGTCATTGAAATTAAAAATTCAAATTTATTCTAAACAACTCAACAAAGTGTTGAGACTTTATTTTGGTTTTTAACCCTTTCTTGTATAGTTCACTCACTTGCTTAGGAGCCATGAAGAATTCATGAACACTAGAATACAAGGAGAGGCATCAAACCCTGAAACTTCTGTCTTAATGCATGTTGCAGAAATTGTAATGCATTTTTCCGTGAAAGATAAAATTTTACATATGTGCCTCTTATTGAAGAAATATGGATTTCTTAACATCTTATGGAATTAATGCTTTTATCCAGGGAAACAAAAGAAAAAAAAATATCTATGAGCCTTAAAATTTCACAGTGACAATTTTTGGGATGTATAGGGAAAAAAAAGCCCCAGAATCCAAATACACCTCTTTCATTGTTTAAGCAGCTTGCCTGGTGTCATAACAATTTTGTCTTATTCTTTATGACTTCACTGCTCTTGTCAATCACATTTAAGCACACTACGATAGTGTCAGGTTTTATTTTTAGAACATTCATGCCCTGAAGTAGTGTATGCTCCAAATATTGCATGCAACTCCCTGGTGACACTGTTCTGAGAATCTAAAAAACAGATCAACTTTGGATTCATCTGGAGATGACAAGGAGGTCTTGGTAGTACTATGTGTTTGTACTTAGATTCAAGTGTTTTCTTATTTGTCTGATTGTTCTTTCAGATAGTTATATATGAAAAAAAAGCATTTTTGGAGGGATGGAAGATATTTTTAAATATAGGCTGAATTTGACTAAAATAGGTCCAGTTAAAATAAAATTAAGAAACACTTCAATGCACTTTTGCTGAAGGAAATGTTCCAGAAATATAGAAACAGTGTGACATCCAAATTTGGAATTGAATTATAATTTTTCTTGCTGTAGACATAATTAATTTAGAAAGAGGAAAAATGCAAAGCTGGAAAAATTTAATCACTTCCATTATGAAAAAGAATCAGAAATGTCACATCAATCCATCAGTGATATGTGACATCAAGACAGTGTGTGTAAATATAGTTTGTTAAGATTAGTGTGCGTGCATATTTTCATTTGTTTAAGTTATAGGAAGAACATTTGGTTTGACCAGAACTATTTTTTGTGATTTGGCTTAAAAAACCCCAATGTTTGCTCACCTTCACAACCAGTAAGTTTTTCCACACAATGAAAGAAAGCATTTTCTCAACATATATCATTGAGAGTCCACATTTGGAAGAGGTTCATTTAGCAAATGGTTAATTAAAGTCATTAAATAAATGATTGCAGAAGATACTGACTTATTTTCTTCAAATGAAAAATATCTCTTATGCCATAAAATTAACAGTAACAGCACTTTTTCTTCTCCCCATTGCAAACTGTGGCTGTCATAGTCCCTTTTTTTCAGGAAGAGGACTGTTTTCCCTAAAGAAAACAACAGTCACAATCTCTTTATGGTTTTTTTTGCAAAATCCTCTATTAAAAGTTGAGCCAGATCTGGCATACCTACTCTTTATGCAGGACCAAGTGGTTTATTACAGAAGGCTCTTGAAACCCATAGGTTTTTCACCATCTGATCCCAGACTGGGGAAGTTAAATTTGGTAAATATCTGATAAAGATAATTAAAATTTTTTTCCATTACACAAGTTAATTTTTTTCCAAAGAAATTAAAAAAACAAAAACAAAAACAAAAACAAAACAAAACAAAACAACAAAACAAAACAAAACAAAAAAAAAAACCAAACAAAAAAAACCCAAAACCAAACCCTGGAATATTTCTTTCTGCATTTTCCAGTATGAAGAACTCTGAACCATTTTTCCTTTCATTATTTCGTACTAATTATCAAGACATACTCGAATTGAAGCATACATTTAAGGCATATATTTGAGCTCAAACTTTATTGTGATGTAAAGTACATGCTATGTATTGCATTAAATGCCTCTAAAATAAATTGAAAAAGACCTAGGAATTACCCTTTTTCGTTGACTGTTATGATGCTACGACCTTATTTTGACAGAATTTGTAACTAAAACAGTATAGCTTGTAGAAAATCAAAACAGGATCTCTGAATATTTTTGCAAATTTTATTTTATCATGAACCTTTCAAATATGGTTATTTTATTTATTTTCTTTGCATTATTTTATATTATTGACTAGTTTTATCTCTGATTCTTGTGTTTCATATTGATGGCTAGATACCTGAATGAAATTTCTGTCTAATGAGACCCTTTTCATTTTTACTGCAAATATTGTCAAATAAAACATTAATACAGAATTTTACATGGTATTCTTTCCCCCTCTCCCTTTGAGTGTAAACTTCAAAGAACCCATTCTTAATTTTGAATATTTTGGGGTTTTTTTAATTATCCTCACTTTCTTGTTCTCATGTCAGCTTTCTTACTTTCTTCTTCCTCCTACATTGTGAGCAAATTTAGTATAAAAGCCAAATGGAATGCTATTATAAAATAATGTTACCATAGCAGCAAAAAGTAGTTTCGGTTTCTCACCTACAGCAAAAATAAAATGTGAGTTGTGCAGGACTCTTATCAATTACAGAGAAGGAAATCAGACAAAATCAATCTTTATCAATAATGAATGAGTTACTCATATAAAGAAAAAAAAAAAACTGTGGTGGTAAAGAAACCATCCTATTATTTCCTGGGAAACTGGAAGTTGTTTGGAATAGTAAAAAAGCTACTGCAGAACTTTCAAATAAAACATTCTTATTTGTAATTTCCGATATTAGCAAAAAGAATATTGATACTTTCTTGAATTCATCATTTGCATAACAAAATTACTGTAGCACCTTGGAAGGTTATCATATTCATCATATGCTAATTTATCAATCAAGATATTGAAATGTTTTTTTTTTTTTGTCTGTTCTTGACAGTTTACATGTATAGCATCAGTGATTAGGATATATTTGTAACAAAGCAACATAACGGGTTTTGGTTTTAATGTACTCTAAGAAATCTTTATTCTGCTCACAGAGTTAGTTTCTCAAATTTGGGTATTAAATTCCAGCCCAGACAGCTCCACATACCAAACAAAAATAAATAATGAGATATTACTAGGTAAGTGAGGGTACATTTTGAGTGCCAAGGCCAGGCGAATTAAAATCCGCTTATAAGTAGGTGATGAACCAGCTGTGAAAAATAGAGCATATATATATATATATATATATATTATCTATGCTTTCTGGAAGTTTCCACTGTGATCATGACATGAAAACCATAATATGTCTTTAGCCGTCAAAAAGAGATCCCATATAGAGGTGATACTTTTAATGAGTGTCAGTTTTGCAGGGAATCACTAGTCTATTTTTTATCAATTGAAGAAATCTGACAGTGCAGAAATTACTGTATTGAATTCCATATGTATAGAATTTCATGATCTGTCAGGTGTGAATCAGGCCCAAGTATTGTCTAAGGACTTTCAAGCAGGTGTATGGTGATTGAATAAACATTACTTACAGATGAGAACATATATCTCGTTTTCTTTGCTTTATAAAGCAGAATCAAAGTCATACATTTTGTACATAAGCCAGAAAGATTCAAGGAAAGTAGATTTAACTATTCAACACCTTCATGCTAGAGTTCTCTGTAAAGGTGATGGGTCAGTTAATTATCCCCTTTGAGATTATTAGCAGAAAAATAGTCATTCAGCCCACCAATTTGCTTTCTAGACACCACATATTTTCATTTGCAGCTTTAACCTATGTCACCATTTCACCCCAGCTGGTAAACACCACAGAACTGCTCACTGACTCCTCCACCAGCAGGATCAGGGAGAGAACTGGAAGGGTTAAAGTTAGAAAAGCCATGGGCTGAGATAGACAGTTTAGTGGGGAAAGCAAAACTCTTGCACACAAACAAAGAAAAACAAGAATTAATTCACTGGTCCCCACAGACAGGCAGGCAAGAGTTCAACAATCTCCAGGAGAGCAGGGACTCATCACATGTAACGGTTATTTGGGAAGACAAATGATACTTATCCTAACTTCCTCCTTCCTCACTTCCTTCATCCTCACTTTCTCCTTCTTCTCCCCACTTCATATACTGAGCATGATGTCACGAGGTCTGGAACGCCCCTTTGGTCAGCTGTGGTCACCTATCCTGGCTTTGTCTCCTCCCAACCTCCCATGCACCAACTTCCTCCCCAGTGTGGTTGTATGAGAAGCAGAAAAGGCCTCAGCTCTGTAAGCCCTGCTCAGCAATAACAAAAACATCTCTGTATTATCAACCCTGTGTTCAGCACAAATCCAAACCATACCCTCATACCAACCACTGTGAAAAAAATTCTCTACCGCAGCTGAAACCAACACAACTGCAATTATATTTTTTATTTATCCCTGTGACTGGGCACTGAGGAAGGATTGTTGTTAAATATGAGTTGCCAGAATTTAAGGATTGCACTTAAGGAACATGTAATGAAAAACTAATTTTCCATTCCTTCCACTCTACTAGGCTAAGGAAGGGGTATTTTGGTACTTGTTTTGTATTGTTGTCTACTTCAACTTCCACCTGGTCAAAATAGGCTTTCTTAAATATGAGAATGTAGTAAATGGTGGTTACAAAACCCCTCTGGGATCAAAGATTCTTACTTATTTCAAATAACCTTTATTATAGTCCCATACATATTTTAAGGCAATCACCATTTTAGAACAAGAGCTGTTAGCCCCTGATTCTTCTTCCATCTCTCCTTCTTACTTATTTTACAGTCTTGCTTTTTCCTGAAAAAAAAAGAAATCACAGAACTTATTACTGTCAACCATGTTAATATTGCTTGGTGGGCAATCTTAGTAGAGATACATAATTTTAACTACAAAAAAGTAAATCCAAAAAAGTTTTATTGCAGAAAGACAGATGAGATATCTGTCTTAAGAGATTCTTTCCTCATGGGAGCATAATTCTTTCCTCATGGAAGCATGTTTCTAGAAAGGTATAATTGAAAAAAAAAATACAAATACACTAGCATAATGATAATGAAAATTTCAAATTCTTTGTTCTTTCCAACTCTTAGGACTCCTCTAAATATGTTGCTACTGTTGTTCCTTTTGAAGACTTACCTTAATTTTTTTTTTCCTGTGGTAAACATGCTCTCAATTTCTAAATACGGGCTTTTAACAAAAACAAACAAAAAACCACACTGCCTGTTCATTCTCTTCTCTGCCATTTTTACATCCATTATCCCTTTTATCTTCAGATCCACTGACTAAATCTTTGCCCTGACTTTCTCTGTATTGAAGCTCTCTTTCATATCCTCTTTTACCTGACATCTTTTCTCTTGGGCCATCATCCATCTCAGCCTGCCTGACATTTCTTTCTGGATGGCTCACTCTCAGCTCAGTGTGAGTTTGCAAGAGACAGAAGTGCCCATTACTTTCTCCATTTTTTTTGTATTTATCATATGCCTGGAAATCATAGAGTCTCTGTCTATTTTAGGTTCTCTGCATTACATAAAAAATTACAACTATTTCTTAATTTCATTTAAATATTTAAAAAAATCTTAATAAGAAAAAAAGAAAACAAAAATGTTTTCCTATATGCTGAATATATTCTAATAGTCAGTATACTGCTCTAAGAAAGCCCTTGAGACATTCTAAAATGAAGATGACTAAAGTTTGATTGGCTATCACAAAATTTCTGACTCATCTCTCATTTCTGTAGGTATCTTCTCATTACTGCCTTCAAAGTCCTTCACAGTTTCTTTGTGTTTTCGTATTAGATTTGTCATTCTTTACCATTCTACTGCTTTCTATCTAAACATTTTTTTTCCTTTTTTCCCAAACTGATTGTGTTTCCAAAGTATTATCCTAGCCTTTCCCATTGTTGTATGTAGTTTTATATACAGACAAAATATGGATGACTAGTCTTTCAACATGCTTCCAAGAATTAGATTTCAAACAGGTTGATATTTATGGTTTCAAATTTATTTTGGCTATGTGATGTTAGTTTAATCCTTTTTCTTTCCCTACTTAAAGTATCTTGGATTGAATATTTCAAAATGCTGCCAATCTACATTTCAAAAAAGTATAAGCTTTTTGTATATTAATATTTTCATATTTCATTATAATCACTAATTTATAATTACCTGGTAGTGCACTGTAGACATGAAAAGAGCTCTAAGAAATTTCTGTTTCAGAAATGTTCTTTACTTCAAAGAAAAATCTAAATAGTATGTTTCTAAATAGTATAAATATTTTAAAACTAGATAGAAAAATGTTGTAACAGATGTACTCCGTAAAATATTAAGTTTTACAGAGAAGGTTTTTGTCTTTCACCAACTTTCAAACTGTTTTCTTGCAAAACTCTCTTCTTCTTCTGTCTGATTAGCACCTTTCATACTGGACTGATACCACAATAATATGATTCAACATTATTAAAGTGCAACATGTGTATCATAAGTTTTCAATTTTTATATCACAGCTCAGATGTTCAAATTTGAACTTTTTCTTGTACCTCAAGTAAGTTAACTGTCCATCTTTTAACAAAACCTGATGATTTTGAGTGCTTCTATTGTTATTAAATAGTTATAAGTGCAAATTTATGACAAGAAACTTTTCATATATTTGATGAGAATACACTTCCTAGTCTAGAGCCATTGATTTAGGCATGCCTCTTGCTTCATATTTGAATTTCCAGTAATATTTTCACTAGTGTTTTTTACTTAGAGTAATAGCATGATAAATAACATTGGATAATAAGAATTACCATATCCTTCCCAATTCAGTCACTGATAATTCCATTTTCCCTTATGTTCCTCAAATTCTTATGTGTTTCCTTGGAAGAGGATGGCTAGAGATCCTTTATATAATCTGATTCATCTGACATACTACTGTGGTTTAACCATGCTGACAACTAAGCCCCACATAGCCATTTGTTCACTGCCTGCCACTGGGATGGGAGGAAAATCAGAGGGGTGAAAGTGAGAAAACTCGTGGGCTGAGTTAAAGACAGATTAAGAAGTGAAAGCTGCAAAAGCACACACTAGCAAAGCAAAACAGGGAATTGTTTCACAGCTTCCCATGAGCAGGCAGGTGTTCAGCCATCTCCAAGAAAGCTGGGCTCCTTCACACACAGTGGTCACTTGGGAAGACAAATGCCATCACTCGAAAGGCGCCCTTCCCCTTTCCCCTTCATCCCTGCTGTATTTGTTGAGCAAGATGCCATATGGTGTGGGAAATCCCTCTGGTCAGTTTGGGTCAGCTGTCTAGGCTGCATCCCTTCTCATCTACTTTTGCACTTTTGCTTTATTTTTTCAACAGTATTTACACTTGATCAGTACTGCTTTCTTTGTAATGTAAGAAGACCTAATGGACATAACTGCATTATACATTCAAACTAGTACTGAGTATAAATATTAGTAAAAGATAAAGTAATCACTGCAGAGATGCAGAGATGTTATATTTTAAAACTACTTAGAAAAACATATAAAGCAACACTAAAAATTGAACTAATTTCTAGCTCAACACTGTACCTAATTTCTCCATATAATTAGCTTCATAACCAGAGACAGGCACATAGTTATATGGGGAATTGTAGTCACCATTCTTTTATCATTTCTTATTTTTCTGTTTTCTATTTTTTTTCCAATTACTTCTACAGTCACTATTAAAATTTGTATTTCTTGGTACTCAGGTATGGATAATTGGGATGTAACAAAACAGGGTAACTTTAATGAGTACAAAGAGAAGGCTATACCTAGAAATAGTTTCAACTTAAATACTTAGAGGCTTTGCAGTTAACAATGACCATGAAATTCAGATTGAATTTAGGTCCTAAGACGAGCTCCTCTGATTGTAAACCTTGGTGTCAAAGAGAAAAGATACAGAATTACAGAATCAATCACAGAATGGCTTGGATAGGACCTCATGCAGAGTTGTTCCTGTCTGTATGCCAGACACCCACCAAAGCCTCTTTCTCACACACTTTGCAGCTGGACGGGGAAGAGAAAATGTGACACAGTTCATGAGTTAAGACAAGGACACATCATTCACCAAATACTATCACAAGCAAATGAGACTCAAATTAGAGATAGTAATTGAATTTATTGCTAAAAATATCAGAGCAGGATAATAAGAAGCAAAACCAGACCTTAAAAAAAAAAACTTGCCCCTGCCCTTCTCTCCTTTTCATCTCTGCATTCTCCCTTGCTAGCAGTGCAGGGAGACAGAAAATGGGGGTCATGGTCAGTTTATCCCAGGTTGTTTCTGCTGCTGCTCAGTGAGAAGAGTCTTTCCCCTGCTCCAATGCTGGGTCCCTCCCATGGGAGACAGTTTTTCCATGAACTTCTGCAATGTGAGCCAATCTCATGGGCAGTGGTTTTCCGTGAACTGCTCTAGCATGGGTGACTCTACCATGGGGTGCAGTCCATCAAGAAAAGCTTGCTCCAAAATGGGTCCCCAACAGGGTCACAAGTCCAGTGAGGGAACCATGCTCCAGCATGGGCTCCTCTCTCCAGGGGTGTTGAGAGGAGGTGCTGAGACCCAACTCCAGCACAGGGTTCGTATGGGGTCACAGCCTCCTCTCAGTCACCCACCTGCTGACCTGGAGTCACCTCCACAGGCTGCAGGTGTGTCTCTGCATCTTTATGGACCTCCATGGTCTGCAGGGGCTCAGCTGCCTCACCATGGGTTTCACCATAGGCTGCAGAGGAATCTCAGCTCTGGCATCTAGACCACCACCTGCCCCTCCTTCTACACTGACCTTGGTGCCTGCAGAGTTATTCCTCTCACATATTGTCACTCCCCTCTTCTCTGGCTTCAATTGCATCTACACAATAACTTTTTTTTTCCTCTTCTGAGTTAAATATGTTATCACAGAATTGTTACCACTATTTCTGATTGGTGTGACTTGGCCAGCAGAACAATTGTCTTGGAGTTGACTGGAATTGTCTGTCCTGGACATGGAAGAAGCTTCTGTAAGCTTCTAACAGAAGCCACGCCATGTAGCTCCTGCCAATACGAAAACCTAGTCTAGGTCTTCGCTAGGGGGAGATGCATTTATTACTGCATCACTATCTAATCTGATTTTGAACACTTCCAGGAATAGGGAAATTTCTTCCTTATATCCAATATAAATCTACTCAGTTCAAAATTGTTTCCCATTCTCCTGTCTCTACAGACTTTGGTAAACAGAAGTGTCACTCCATTTTTCTAATAAGTCTCAAGTACGGAGAAGCTGCTGAGAAAAGGATCTGAGGGTTCTGGTCAACAGCAGTCTCAGCAGGACCCAGCAGGGAGCCTGGGCAGCCAAGTGTGGTGCATCCTGGGGTGCACCAAACACAGCTGATGAAAAATTATTATTATTATTATTATTATTATTATTATTATTATTATTATTATTATTATTATTATCCTACTGTATTCAGTGTTGCTCTGGCCTGATTGCATGCAGTTCTGAGCTCCACAGTATTGAGAAGGATATGAAGGTACATCCAGAGAAGGGCAAAAAATCTAGCGGAAGGGCTGGAAGGAATGTCCCATGGGGAGCAGCTAACTTTGGTCTAATTAGTTTGGAGAAAATGAGGCTGGAGTGACTTCATTGCTCTTTACAGCTTCCTGGGGATTTGGAGAGAGAGGTGTTGAGATTAAGTGACAGGACATATAAGAATAAACCAAAGATTTATTGGAGGAGTTTTGAGCTGGATATCAGGAGCCATTTCTTTACTGCAAGTGTGGTCAAACCGTGGAACAGCCTTCCTAGGAAGGTGGCCAATGGTCCAAGCTAATCAGTGTTTAAGAGACATTTGGACAATTCCTTTAACAATATCCTTTAATTTTTGGTCAGCCATTTGGATGGGGTGATCTCTGTAGGTCCTCACCCAGGGAGCTCTTCTGTTCAACTCTCTCAAAAGCTCTTTGGGGGACAATGTTTTAGTCCTCTGAGCATTTTCATGACTTCCTCTAACAAGTTCATGCCTTCCTAGTACTGGAAATTGCAAAACTGGACACAAGCGCTCCAGATGAAGTCTCACAAGAGTAAAGAGGGATAGAATCAGCTCCCTGAACCTGCTGGTCAGGCTGCTTTGGATACAGCCCAGGATGGAGTTGGCTTTCTGGGCTGCAAGTGCACATTTCCTGCTCAATTACAGTTTTTCACGTACCAGTACCTCAAAATACTTGTCTGCAAGGCTGCTTTGTACAGGGTACTGCAGATAACTCTGACTTGCAGAGCCCGTGAAAGCTTATATGATCTGTTATCCTAATTCTCAAGAAGCTATGTTTTGAACATATTTTGAAAATAGATCTATCCTTTTATTTTTTTGGTTTTGTGTTTGGGGTTTTAAAATTTTCTTACACAAAATAAGGCATGGTGGTTGTATAGTCAGGCTATGCCAACAGAATCTACTCAGTCACTTTTTCCCTTTCCTTATGTAAATGTGTATGTATACATGTGTGGGATCTCAGCACACCACTGTGGATGTGCAGAGACACCAGGGGAGCCCCTGGGGGGCTCGGAAACCCTGGAATGTTGCCAAAAGGGTTTGGTGGCTGGATTTTGACCCATCAAAAGGAGAACCTGTGTATGAGGAAATGAGAGCTTCTTGGGTGTGAATGGTACATTTATGGAAGGAGATATAAATTTTAGAAAAATAGGTACAGGGGGGTCATGAAGACAAGATGGAGGATTCAGGGCGTGGTCCTGTGTTCTTCTTTCTTCTTCATGTCTTCCATTTTGTGTGGTGATGTTGGCACTTGAGGATTGGTTCATGGTGAAGGTACACTTGTCTATAAGCGTGGATAGTATTGAGAAATAAAGGTAAATATGGCACACGTAATTTTTACTATAAAGGACACAGCCGCCCTGTGGGCGGAGGAGAGTGCACTTGACTGTCCTGCTGAACAGACCTCGGCTGGGCAAAGAGAAAACTTTGTAGATAAGAATTAATAAACAGAACTGAAGACCGAAAATCTGAGAGTCCAGACTCTTCCTTCGAAATCACGGCCGCCCATAACCACCTTTCCCTGTGTCAGGGCAGAGACACATAACAGCGGACCCCGACATACATGCACATATAAATTCACTTAGGTGCATATATTTGAAAGAGTCATCCATAAGAGCCAGAAACAAGAATTCTGCCAGTTATATTAACAGATGTAAAAAGAATTGTATTCATATCTTTATTCCCATATTCACAGATATAACATCTCGATTTTTGCATAAATGCTGCGACATTAGAAAAAGAATATTTCCTTTATCCTAATTGAGCAACTCCTACGTTTTCCCCTACTGCAAGGATTTTATGCTCTCCTCTTTTTTCCACTTTTATAAGGAAAGGACCTTTTCAGCATCAAAAACACACAAAAATAGCCCTTAAAAAGATTAGCTGCTTACCTAAAAATTTTTTTTTCATACATCTTTAACTATTTCATGTAGACTTTTTTTGTATGTTCTTCTGAACAACATATAATTTATATATAAATATGTCTGTTTAATGTGACCTTGACAACATTTACAGGCTTACAATAATTTCAGTGTATTAAAAAATTTAAAAGCATATTTAATTAAACATTAATTTTTATTAAAAGTTCCCTAGATCTTATGAGTAGCTTCTCACATATCTGGCCAATTTATTGTGTTTGTATAATGTGTCATTACAACAAAAAATGTTGATAAAATATGTCAATAATTTGGTCAAATTTGTATCCTTAATTATCCATGAGGAACTGCCATCTAGCAATAATCTGAAATAATATCTTTATATCAGTCTTTATTGCTGTAAGGAGATGCAATTGCATTCCTTGCCTTTGCTACATTTTAATGCACAGTGAATTTTAGGATATATCAGATTCTCACTGCTGATCATTACTAAAAATAAATCAGTTGCATTTAACACCAGAAACTTAGGAATCTATTGTTCATTAGTGCTTGCTGTCCTTTTGTGCAACACATTATTTTTAGCTCTCCTGCACATTTACAACTACTCCTTGACTTCAGCCATGCAATGAGATTCCAGGAATTTGAAGATTGCAGCTGACTACAACTACTGCAAATTTAGGAAATCAGTGAAATATATAAGTAGTTCTCTCTGATATTCAGGGTTGTTCACTTGCAATTCATATTCTTGGTATTATCTTATTTCAACAAATATCTGGTCAGTCAAATACAAACCTTAATTTAAAATAAAAGTGTCCTCCTTTAAATATAAGACAACCTACCCCACTGGCGTTATTCCATATATGTCTCCTTCTAAATAAAGTTGAATACAATTTTTTTTGTTATTAATTTTATAAATATAAGAAAAGTTTTAGATACACCAAATAAATTTCAGTCAAATTATAAAAACAACCTTGTTCAAAACACTGAAAAAGTTAAAATATCTTTACACAAAAAAAAAAAAAATACATATATGTATACAAAATTACATTTTCCAGGCAAGATTCACAGACAAGAGAAAGAAAAAGGAATAGGAAAAATAATTCCAACTTTCTTTGGGAAAACAAATTTTTAATGAATTTGTTGATGTAGTTGCTGTCTAATCCTAGTCTTCAGAATATAATTAATCCCATGTTTTAACTGGGACTGCCTTTTAACATTACTGCCTCAGTTGATAAGATTTGGATTATTCTTAACATAATCTTCCACTCATGTTCTTTGGTGGATTTATTCTTTCTCACATCACAGTTTTGAAAGACATTGAGGAAGGTGTGACCTTTCATAGGTACATCTCTGAAGGAATATAAAGTCACAAAATCATTCCATTTGATTCACTGAATAGTATAAATGTGGGTAAAATACTATACCTTTTAAAGAAAGACTCTGAGTTTCGTCAAGAATATTTTTTTTTTCCCTTAGAAAGACAAAAGAGCAATTTGCAAGACTTTATATATGCTTTAATTTCCCCTATATCCCTTCACAGAGATATAGAAAAATAATAGTAATCTTTAGTTATTAAACTTTTTGTATGTATGAAGGGCCAATGAAGGATTTATTCATCCAACATTTTGGCACATATCACACCATGTCAGTGCTGTATCTGGACACATTTATGTATTTCTAGGAAAACCAAACTGGTTTTTTTTGTTTTTGTTTTTGGTTTTTTTTTTTTTTTTTTTAACCCTGCTTTCTAATTCAGTGAAAGCTCATATATGCCATTAATTGTGAGTAGGGACTTAAAAAGCTAATGTCTCAAAAATTTGTCTGAATGTGCAGCTAAGTGAGGGACATGCAGGATCAATTTTAAGCATCAGGTCAATTTTATTAGCAATTATCAAGAATTATGTGCTCTCATTCATCCTGACATCCTGGACATTTAATTAGTTCCAGTGTACAGGAACACACTTCCACCACATAATCAATAAAGTATGGCATATCATCTTTAGTTTAATTTCCTCAGGGGTCAATTAATTATTTCATATTATATTCTTCACCATGGAGAGTCCAAAATCTCAATTCTTCTCCTTCCTTCAGAGCAAAAGTCCTGTTTTCATCTGCTTTTGAAATTAACTATTTAACACTTTTTTTGGTTCAGTAATTGAGCAAAATGAATTAATATTTTTTTGTCCAATAACTGTCCATTGGGTTTTTTTTCCCAAAAATATGATTCCACATTGCTTCAGACAATGATGGCCAGGTTGGAGCTATGGTTGGTATACCCAATCCCCACTTCTATATAAGTATTTGTTTGAAAAATCTGTGAAAGAAAAATATTTAATTATGTCAGAATAAGAAACCTTGAATTCTAGTCTTGAGGATATTCAAGCTGAAGTTGTTTGTACTACAGAGATAATAAAATAGCCAAGTAGCATATGATCACGAATCAGTGTAGAAGGCTTATGTTTTCCGTGGTTAATTAAATAAAAATGCAACAGTATGCAATTGCTTTACGCTATGCTTCCTAGGAATTAAGTGGTATCTCCAGTAATTATGACTATTACTGGCAGTATAAATTATCTGATTTCTTCATAGTAAGGTAGAAAATCTTTCAAACTCCATTTTATAGAAGATACAAAGAAACTAATCCTATGTTACATGCATCAGAAATTCCTTATATAGTATAGAAATAATATAATAAAATCTTGGTGTCATAAAATGTCTTGCAGCAAGTTACCTTAGTCAGCATTTTCTGCTAAATTTTCTTTAGCATATACCTGCACTTGAGTTGTTCCTAGTGAAAAAATATATGGATATATGTATGTTTGTTTCTATAGGTAGGTGTTTTTGAGTGATTTGCAAGAAAATTGCCTCTTCAGAGATTTTAATTATACCTTGGATCTTTACAGTAGAATAATAGTATTGTAGAATAAGAGAATAAGCTGGGTTTGAAGTAGCCTGTAGATGTTCTCCAGTCCAAGCTCCTTGCATTGGGTAGGGACACCTTCTACTAGACCAGGTTTCCCAAAGACCCCTCTGATCCTTGAACATTTCTAGGGATGAAGCTCCACAACTTCTCTAGTCAAATAGTTCCAGTGCTTCACCACCTAGATAATTAATATAATATAATATAATATAATATAATATAATATAATATAATATAATATATTATGGATATGATATAACACAACATAACACAATGTAACAGAATATTTCTTCCTTATATCTAGTCTAAATTTACTCACTTTTAGTTTAAACAAAAATCATTATCCCTCACCTTGTCATAACAGTCCATGCTAAAATTCTTTCGCCCATGTTTCTCACAAGCCCCTTTTCAGTACTGAAAGTCTACAATAAGGTCTCCCCAAAGCTTCTCAGTTCCAGGCTGACCAACCTCAACTCAGACTTTCTTCACATGAGAGGTGTTCCAGCTCTCTGACCACCTGTGCACCGGGCAGTGGAGTCTTTCGTATTATTTGAACATTTGAAAATCTGCAAAACTGGAAGCACCTACAAAATAATGCTCTGGAATGAGAAAAGCAAAACAAAATGAATAAGCAAAGAAACCATAACCTCTTACAATACATATTAGTTCCAGCATCTCATGCTACAATTTCCTCATGTACAAAACTGAACAATCTGTTCTATCACCCCTCAAACTGGCAAACAACAGGTCTCAGACAAATATGCAAGTGGAAAAAAAAATGTCATCTTTTAAAAATAATGTGTCTAACTTCCTGAAATGTAGGAGTTTAAACTCATACTCTTTTTGCTGTTTCACATTTCTGTGCATGCTTACATTACAAAATCTGCCTAATGCTGAAAATTAGAATTCTCCAATCTGTGTGAAGTTCTGCAAACAATTTCAGAGGGAAAAAAAACATATTTCCAAACACAGACAAGTAATAACAAGGATTTACAATTCAATAACAATATTTTTATGTTTTCTTGCTATTTGCTTTATTTGTCGTTAGGTGACTTCTTTCTTTAATTCCTCCTAAGCAGCTAGAATAGCTTTTAAAATGAAATTATTTTGAATTATAAACCATGCTTTTATTGGTTTCTTTTTCAATTCTACTTATTGATAATCATTATAATAAAAATTATATGCAATACTTGGATAATGCAAAGAAACATGAACTATATGTTGCAGAATCAAGATAGTATTTTCTTATTTTCAGTAAAAAAGAAATTGGTTTCAAAATTTACCTGGATGTATTGGCAACCCAAAGGTAAACAGAAGTTTTCTGACAGTCATATTGCTGTAACACTAAGGAACTGCTGGAAGGTAGAATAGTTTTTGCTCTGAGAACAATACAGATTTTATGTTTTACTTGACTTCTCATCTAAAACAAAGTCAAAAAAAAAAAAAAAAAAGAAGAATAGAGGAAGATTATTTGATTTGATATGGTGGCTACAGGTCTGCTTCTCTTCAAATAAATGGACCTCTGGTGAAAATAATGAAAATTTTGCTATCAGACACAAATATACATTAAATGGTATCCCAGCTGCTCAAACAACTCAGTCATTTGGAGTTAACTATGTGTGGTGTTTTGATTCTAGTATGTTACTCCAAACATTTTGGAGCTGTCAAAGGACTTTGATGGCTGTACCTCTGTGTGAAGAGAAAAATTAACTGACATAATTTCATCAGCTTTTAAAAATTAAAGTTAGCAACACAGCTGCAAATACTTGGTCTGGACATTGTTGATAAGGTAGACAAATGCAGTATATATAATTATGTCCCAAGAATAAAATGTAGAATAAGCATAGCAATCCAGTGAGCTCCTGACAGATTTCTATCTTAAAATCTAATCTGGGGGCACCAGTCATCTGGATGAAGTACACAATAAATCTCATACAATATCACTATATGTCTTGTTTTATCCAACTGACGTTTCATCTTGAAACTGAATTAATTGAAGATTATTTGTTTTATTCAATGAAATTTTATTCCATGTGTTACTGATATATTTCACTGTTTGAAAATCTATTGAATAATGTAATCAAGAGACAAAAAACTAGCTATGACAAGAAAGATTTTGTTAAGTGGATTTACATAAGCCATGTATTTATATCAAGCTGTTCTCATCTTACTTGCTATCAACTCAGCCACACAAAAACAAAACATGAATAGTAACAACAAATTTGATGTATTTTCAATGTTACTCTAAAAAGGTTTGATGTATTTTCAATATTTCTCTAATATGTAGAATTACATGCTACCTGGGTGGCATTGATACTTTCCTGAAAATCGCTTCTTGAGAAGTTAAACACCAGATTAGTTTTACATTGTATTACATTACTTTGTGTACTTTCAGCTTTCAAGAGCTAAGGCGTGACATCATTTTTGCAATACTCTTCAACATGATAGCAAATAAATTCCTCCTGAAGAAGACGTAGTTTGTGAAGCCCTGTGAAATATATGTATTTTTACATCGTGAAAACAAGGACTCCATCCATAACCCACTGCATTACAATATGGAGAACAAAAGAGAATAAGTATGGAGAACAAGAGTTCAATATTTTTTTTTTCAACTTCAATATAAAATGTCAACTCTGGACAGGAGGAGAGCAGACTTCAGGCTGTTTAGGGAATTAGTAAGTAAAGTCCCCTGGGTAAAATGCTTTTGCAGGTGCTGGCATCCATTAGTGCTGGTCACTTTTTAAACATCACTTTCTAAGGTCACAGGAGTAGCCAATTCCTAAATGCTGCAAATCAAGCAGAAGAGGCAGAAGGCTGGCTTGACAGTACAAGATTCTTCTTTTGGAAATAAGATGGAAAACAAAACTTTTTCAGTGGAAGCACGGTGTCAGACAAATGTGCAGCTGGAAACAAGGTCAGGTTATGTGGGAAGAATAGAGATGCTGCTTGCCACCATAAGGAGAAAATTAATGTGGCCAAATCTCAACTGGAGAAGAAGCTGTACAGAAATGCTGGGGACAGTAAATAGAGTTTTGTTTTTTTTTTTTTTTCAAATATATTAATGGCAAAAGGCAGTGCAAATATATTATCATTTCATTGCTGGATGAGGATGGTCACCTCACAAACAGGGACATGGACAAGGCAGAGGTGTGTTATGCGTTCTTTGCCTCTGTCCTCAATGTGGATGACAGGCCAAGGGGCTCTCAGTGTCCTGTGAGAATGACCAAACCCAATTGACACATCTGTCTTGGAGCCAGCTGGATTTGGCTCTGCTGGACATGGAGGAAGCTGCTCACAGAAGCCACCCTAATAGCCACCCCTGGTCATACAAACCCAATACATGTACGATTCTGGATGAAAAGCAGGCTTGTTCTTGAATTTGTTTCCTCAGCCTGTCCTAGAACTGTGATGGGAAAAGACTCTACTCCTCCAATTTTCCAGTGTGTTTCCTGTTTCTTCATCATCCTTTCCATTTTTCTCATGCTAAGTGCATAAATACACTATCCTGACAATCTGTCTGAGGTTTAGTTCGCACTAAAGCCACCATTTAATTCTGTCTGCAACATGCCTTGTCCTACATTGTATCTAGTGTGGCATTCTGTTTCTGCATGATCTTAATTCAGGGCTCCGCTGTTTTTAGCATTCAGAAACACATAATCACTGAATGATCATATGCAGGTGCTTTTATTGAAGAGCTCTGGGGTACAGACCCAAATCTGACTCTGACATGGGTTCAGGATGAACATGTTTTTATACCCTTATTGTTATATAACTACATATTAATTATTAAACTTATATTGTTCTATTATATATATATTGATTTCATCCAAGCATGGATTTTTGAATTTCCGTCAAACCCTCCAAACATCGTTTGTCATGATTCTTGTTATGATTAAACAATAATTATATCCAATTACCAAACAATCATCTCATTTAGCAATCATATCATTTATCATATAACAATCATATCATTTATCATAGTCATTAAACGACTACACAGGTGCAGTTTCACATGATCCAGTAAAGCTTAACATCTTCCCAAGGCCTACCCTAACATTTTCCCAGGGCCTACCAGGCCCAGCCCTTCTTTCCAACTCCCCTGAATATGCATGATTTTAGAAACATTTTATCCCTATAGTATTACTATTGGGAAAAAAAAAACAACTAAGGGGTGCTAAATGATGAATAGACTCTGAAACTGGTCATTTATACCCATTAAATTGAAGCAATATACAGACCAACAAGATATGAAGTCTTGGAGAGGGCAGTTTCAGTTGTACTTCAGAGTTTTTCTAAGTGAACAGGTATCCTTCATTAGCTATGCTAAGAAACCTGGGAAAGCTGGGTCAGTGAAGTGTACATAATCTTGTTATGAGAGCCCAGTTATACAAGAAAGCTAACAAAGGGCTAACTAGAGGAAAATTTTTTGTAGGAAATCAAATTATGTGAAAGCTAAAAAAAAGATAAATATGTTTTCTTGTCCAAATATGAAGTTTTCTGGTAACTCAGAAGTTATCAACTGAGAAATAACAATTGATATTGCAGTCATGAACTAAAAAAAAAATTGTACAGTGCATTTATTTACTTTGCAACTTTCAAGACAGTTCTTGTACCACTGTTGCCTTATTTAAAGCCTGAGTTTGTTTAGCTTCAGCTTCCTGCCAACAAATCTAATTAATTTTCAATGCCTGATAAAATAATGTTTTCCAACTAACATTCTTTAAATGCTTGAAAACTGTCATTGAAGCACCTGCAAACTTTATTAATAAGCAAGCAGATCAGAATCTCTGGGTTTAAATTTCATGGGAAAAAAACCTTGTCAAGATGGTTTCAGATATGACTGTTTCCTTGCATCTTTAATTTTTGCTTGCTATTTACAATAGGAGATCTTAGAGCCAAAAGGAATGATCCCATGTTGACTGTATATGAAAGTATTGAATTTTTCCTCCTGTGAAGTTACATTTTTAATCCTATTGGACCAACAAATTGGATAATAATGTCACTAGTTGCTTGCGTTTTGTTGATTTTCCTAATTACCACAAGTCTTCTCTAAGCCACTGTTTTCAGAGATTATGTGTACAGAGCATATAACTACAGAAAATATAACTTGTAATACATTTCTTTTTCTTGCAATTGTATTGGGAGAAACCTTGTTCCACTGCAAAAGGCTTACTAAAGCACTCAGAGCACTGCATAATAATTTTCCCCGATTGCTGAACACCTGAGTCATCTCCAAATAAAATGTGTGAGTTATTTTCTTTCATTTAATTGTTAAGAATAATTAATGAATGGTTAAGAAAAATAATAAAGTCCTTCTAAAGTGTCATGTCTTCATTCAAGTTTTACATTTACATTAAGAGGCAAGTCATTTAGTCATTTTTAATCCCCATAAGCAGTGTCATTTTAAATTCCATTCTATCTTTTACTGAGATATGTGTGATATGTACCAGACCAAGTACTTTGTGATAATGAAAGTGAATCACATCACAACTATTACTAGTACAAAATTAAAAAAAAAAAAAGGAGTTTTATCAAAAATATTACCAAAATAATACTGAAGGATGTTTTTTGGTTTTTTTCATTACCTATACTCACAGAAATAATTTTCATTGCTGTTCTTTATTTATTTGTTCATCTTTTCAGTTGTAAGGTGTTCCTTATTTTGTCCAAGATCAGTGTTCTGGTGAGCCAATAGCTAAGTAAGATGCATATGTAAACATTTTTAAACAGTGCCACACTAGCTGTCTGCCAACTCTAGAATGTTTCTAATGTCTTATGATTTTCTGAGAACCAATTCACCTGATTCTTTTGAAGTGCTGAAATGATAATTACCTCACCAGTAAAAATGTAGTGAGACAAGATGTCACATGCAATCATGGTAGACCATATAGTAAAACCTAGAGGGCTGTTTGTTGAGGTTTTTGTTTTGTTAGTTGTTAGGTTTGTTCTATTATTTTGGGTTGTTTTTTTTTTTTTTTTTTTTCTACAAAGAGTGTTCATTTCTTTTCCTGGAACTGAAAAGAATGTGATCTAACATAAATTGTGCCAAAAAAAACACATATATCAAACATAGCAGTTGAGGCAGACTGCTAGAGTAAATTATTTCCCTTGTAATCAGTGCATGTTCTGCTATTGACTTCCATCAAGACAGGATTATACTCCTTTTTACTGTAAGATTTTGATGTGTGAGACAGTTTGCTTCTCTAGAAATACATACAGGAGTTTTTTTAGCACTTTTATGGATTCTTTGTTTGCCAATCTGTAAAATGCTTTATCTGGTGAGTTGTAGAAGGCCTAGAAAAAAGATTAATTTACTTCATAATTGAATTGTTTCATAAGACTACTGGTAACAGTAATAATAGTAACAGTAATAGTAGTTATGCTCAACTAGCTTTCTGTACCTGGCACTAGATTTAGTAATTGTTTGTCTAATCTAACATAGTTACTTTGACAAAAATCAGTCAATAACTATCGCTAAACCCAGTCTTATTTGAGATACAGGTATATTTGATTAATCAGCCTCATACTGAACTTTTGTGAAATTGTTACTAAACACATACAGAGAAACAGAATATCCTATCTTAGCTAATTAGCTACAACTCTTAAAAAACAACAAAATAAATAAATAAATGAAATGGGAATATTCTAATGTCTGTTATTCCCTTGAAAACAGAAAAGGGTATGAAATTATAAAAGAGCACAATATTCTTGCATTTAGTGTCTTATTTTCTTGCAGGGTCATGAAAAACTCTATATTTAGAGACTGAGGTGAGTGGAAGCTTTTTTTAATGGTATTGAAGGTCACAACAGATGATTTAGTAGTTTTATTGCCACTGGGAAGAGAGCTCACTGTAATGTCAAAATGAAACAGCAGTACAAGGGAAAACAAAAGCAATTATAACACACATAATTTAGGGTCATGTTCCTGCATTACATTTCAAATCAATTAAACTAAGCAGTCCTTGGATAGTATTTGTTCCAAACCTAAAATTCCCTAAGGCTAGTCTGACAAGCCTAGAAAGAAATCAGTTGATGAGTAAATGATATCTTAAACAAAAACCTTAAATTTGGATAAAAAGTGTATCATTGCATTATATTAATTCAAAGCTACATTTGCCATGAGAAAAATTCTTCACATACTCACTAAACTACAATCTTGTTAAGGTCTATAAAGATATAAAATTACTTTTTCATGTTGAAATAATGCTTCACTTACAAAATACAAGTATGATCAAATTGGAAAGTTTTGTTTTCAGTAACATTGATTCCTACTGATTTCTACGTAAGTTCCTTGAAATCATCATCCAAAAATAATTCTGAAAAAAATGGAAACTCAGTCTGTCTCTTGAGCAGACTATGAATATTTCAGGATATCTGGAATCTGGATGGAGCCAGAGCCAGTGTGTATATATATTTATATATATGTATATACACATTTTCAGAACTAATCATTAGTCAACAACTTGATAATTGTCATACTTAAATACCATTATGATTAATGATATTTAAATACATAATTAGTACCTATGTTGTACATAATACATCTGCTGAGGGATTATCACAGTATAATGTAAAAATAAATTTGAAGCTTCTTTAAAGAAATTAAGAAAACATTGAAATTTTTACATGAATATTTAAAAGATAAAAGATTCCTTACTCTCTGGCCTTGTTGTCCCCATTTCCTTCTTTTTCTGTGCTCTGTTGAGGGACACCAGACAACCAGCTTCATCTAGATCAGTAACATTTAATGGCAGCTAAAACCAGGTGACTGTCAGCCTTAGTGAGTGGCAGAAGAAAAAGTATTACTTAAATATTCTACTTGTGTTCCATCAAATGACTTACTTTTAATAGAGTGATGAATAAACATTATTTACTTGCATTTCTAAACACATCATTTTTATACAAAATTCCTATGATCTACAAGGCAAGACAAGTAATGAGTAACATTGTCTTTGCTCATTCCTTTTCTTTTTGTTATCTTGAGTCAAGTGGCTCTCCTCTGGCAAACTTCCATTTTCCTCCTTTTCTTCCTTGCAATATTTTTTCTAAGAGCCTCTACCAATAAATCTCTGCTGAAAGCTACTATTAAGTATATGAGACTTTCCAGAGAGCAAAAGAACTTGCAGAATTAATAAAACACAGCTACTGACATGAAAAACTATATTAATTGGTTTAGTATGCATCAATGCTTTTGGAAGAATTTTCAGCAGAGGTCCTGATTTGGCCTATGAAGACAGTGTTAACATTAATTCTATAACAACCATAAAATTCTACAAGAAACAAACTAAAATAAAACATCTTCCTTAAGTGGTTTGTGGATGTCGAATGCTTCTGCCACTTTTTAACCACTTTTTATGTCATATGTAATAAATCAAAAAGTGTCATAGAACTCGTCACTGGCAAAATATATTTAAATTGCAGCTCCTAGTACACTTTTACTCCATTAAAACAGCTCTCCTCAATTACCCTTGTGCACAGTTTGGGAGATAGGCTGGGAGCTACTCTTAGTAGGGAGTTTACTGAAGCCACACTTTTCAGGATAGCTTAATGGCATGGCTGTGGGCCAGTCTGACAAAAGGCTGCAGTCACAATGAGTGGCCTCAGTAAATTTTTAGTTATTACATCAACAATCTAACTTCAGTAACCTTAACCAAAAAGATAATTTTGAGAAACTTCAAAGAGTATGTGATTAAAAAAAATAATTCTAACACTAATAAGAAAGAAAGAAAGAAAGAAAGAAAGAAAGAAATTTTGTACATTGAACAAAACTTATCTTAAAATACCATATTTAGAGAAGCATAAAGAATAAAAGAACTGGTCTGAGTACTTATTGTTTTCTGTCAAGTCCACCATGCCTTCAAATTTGTTTTTGTAGTTACTCAGAAGAATGTAGACCAACATTTTTGGGGTTATATATATATGTGTATATATATATATCTATATATGTGTGTGTGTGTATATATATATATATATATGTGTGTATATATATATATATGTGCATATGGCATTACTATGACAACATCTTTGTTTTATAACATTCATCAAAGATAGTTAAAATTATATCTTAACAAGAAAGGAAACCATGAGGAAAAAGTAAGAAACATAGCTACAAACAAAGGAAGGAAAAAATCGCCTTAGGATAATTTCTATTATTACTTATATTTTGAATTGGACCTTCTAGTAAAATCATATAAATAGGATAGGGAATTAGTTATGAATGCAAAAGTTTAAAGACATTTTTAAAAAGCAGATTAAAAAAGAAATCCAAGAAGATATATGGTAAGATTAAAGGCTTCTCTTGTAAAAATAATCAAGGGAAGTCCAAATTATTAGCAGATACAATAAAGATATTGCTGCATTTAGAAGGTCAGAGCATGTAGATCAACAGGGAAGTAATCTGTGCCTGGAGATGACTGTTGAACAAGATTGTTTTGAGAGAGAGCATTCAATAATTCATTAAATAGCTCAGGCTATTAAAAGGCCATCAGTGGAACTAAAGTGATTTTTTTTCAGGGCCTCAGCATACTGTGAAGGTTATGGGAATGACATGATCCACAAATACTATTTAATTGAGAAATGATAGTTTCTGTCCTAATTGCTGTTGTGTGAGATGAGTGTTGAGGAGGAGGGCAAGGGGAAGTACATATCCTTTTTCCTTCACTCATAACATAGAATGTGAGTGAGTTTGCAATAATCACCTTATTGACGTATCTGAATGAACATTCTCATTCTTCACTAGAAACACTGAAATGAAATTGGTGGATTATAAGAAACTAGCATATTTTCTACTAGGCCTGAAAATAGGTTAAGGGTGCAAAAAAGTCTTCAGAGCTGAAGTAAAAGAGAATCTGGTAGTAGAGAACCTGGATGAGAAGTTACATGTATTTTCATTAAGAAGGTTATAGTCAGGATGGAGAAGAATATTTACAAAAAATTGGAAGGTTCTGCTTAGAGTCCAGCTTACTTTGAGGTCGAACAGACCATCCCTCTGTTCATCAAAGAACACTGAAGACTTTCATCTCTAAAATTTATGTATGTGAAAATGCTTAAGTAAAAAAGTCTCAGTTAATTTTCATCCTAATTCATGCATCTTTACAGATTTGATCATTTCAGTTCTAGCTATTCCCTCTGAATTATCAATCTTCAAAGTTTTCCCTGAAGTTAGCTAGCTCTTCACCAGATGTGTGCACATACATAATATAGTATAAAACAAAGAAACCAGAAAAGGTAGTTTCACCTTTCCTGGTAGTCCCAGGTATACAAATACTATTTCTTATTCAAGACTTTCCACATACAAGAAGCTGTGAGTTTCCTATTTGTCTTAAACCAGTTCAGCTAAAAAATATAACATTTAAAATCAAATAAAATTGATAAGACTCATATTAACTATCTTCTGGGTTGTATTCAAGGCTTTTAGTTGTATGGTTTTTTTTCTCCTTAAGAATCAAAATTTACAAACTGACATATCAGCCTACTAATTCCTTAAGTCCAGGCTTGTGAAAATGGCTGATGCTTGTTCTCTTGCTTCTTTGTTATATCGTGTTTTGTTACGTTGAACCATGAATAGCTAAACCAAATAACTATGTATTTTATACATTAAATCACATGAGATGCTGCAAACAAACAAGTAGCTGATTAGTTGAAATTTCATCCAGATCAAGACGCAAATATGTGGATGATTTTTGAAGAAAAGGTTTCTTGGTCATCGTTGTATCACAGATGTATGCTCTTTACTGAGGATAAGAAACAGATAATTCTCTTGATCCAGTTGCTTCTGAAAGTGCTCTCTGACTGGCAATGTTCTACTACAGGAATTTCAGGTAGGGTTATTCTGCTTATGACTATATTTAACTAAGTGCCTGTACTTGAACCTAGACCTTGTGTTATGCTAAAACAGAACTTAGGTGAGCCAAACAAAAAAAAACCCAAAAGCTGCATTCTTTTACAGTTAAGTATACACAGAAAATTTTTAGATGCATAAATAGAAATAGCTTACAAAGAAATTGTTTACAGATGCAGTCGTTTGAAAACAGAACTGAAAAAATAAGGCTTGGATAATTTTCAAGAACAAGCAGCAGAGAAAATTCCTATCTAAAAGCTCTGATACAATCAAGCAATGGAGATTGCAAGACTGCATGAGCACCTGACATTGGGGCATTAAAAGCCAAAACATTAAATTGCTGAAACCCCAAGAAGCCTGTGTCATCTTGTTAAGTGCTGGATTTGTAACTATTTTAAAAGATAAATCTGACAGAATCTGTGTGAAACCATTTGTAATATTTTCCCATCAAAATGCAAGGCTTCAAACTAGTCCAGACATGCAGCTTAAAACAGTATATTCCTTAACTGATAATTGGAACTGATGTAAAAACCAGAGTGTGCAAGATTTGAGCTGAGAAGGGCTAGCTGTGCAAAAGATAGAAGCAGGAAAGATTAAAACAGACCTTGACAGATGGGACTTTTTTTATACAATGAATCATAAGCACACAAGGAGGAGCTTGCAGAAATATTTGAAAGAAATAGTGTGACAATATCTATCCAAAGAAGGTGTAATCTTTTAGTAATCAAGGAGTCAAAAAACTGTAAGAAGAGTAAAAGCACAACCAATATAAAAAAAAAAAAAAAAAAAAAAAAAAAAAAGAGCGCTTAATGGATAGAATTTCTTGAACTGAATATTGAAGATATTTCTTTTGGTGTGATATAAATTGGTCTCATTTTGAAGCAATTGCATAAAAATCAAAATGTAATCAAAAAGTAACCTAACAAAACAGAACCTGCCACTGTGCTGGCAATAACAGTTGTGTTCTCATTTCAGTTGACACTGTCAGATGGTACAGCAAGATCCAGGACTCAAGTGTTATATGCTTGTTTCTTATCAACTTTACAGGCAAGATTTATCTACTATGAAATACTGCATTACACATTTTTAAATGATGATCACAGTTAAATTTTTAAGTAAGGGCAGAGAAAATAAATTGTCACATTTCACGATTAACAGTCATGTTTATGGCACAGTGAAATAAAACTGGGTTCGATCTACAATAAAGATTTGCACTTGAGAATTCACTCATTGTCTTCAATAGCAGGTTCACGTAACATTTTTCAAGATCACTTGGAACATTTGTTTTTTAAAGATTTGGGTTTTTTCTGTCCCTGTGACTAAATACAGAATAAAATTTAAAGTAAATGTGATCATTGGCTTTTTGCAGTTCTTGTCTTAGTTCTGTTTAAAAGCAATGGAGATAAACAAAGTACCTATTTTTATATATTTTCTGGATTATTTGAGCCGTTTTTCATTAATGCCCTTTCTGAACATATCTTATTTCTTTGCAAAACTCAGTTTCAAATAACAAATCATTTATTTTAAGTGTTTCCCATACATATTATTATAAATATTGTTCAGAGTCCATGAACATTTAGAAACATAAATACATTTTTTATGTTAATTCAATGGCCCCCTCTTTTTACAGGAAGGCCTCAAAAATAACAAAACCTCAAAGGAAGCACTGCGTATTTAGAGAAGAATGAGTTATTCAGTCAAAGCTGCATCTTATTTCTTCCATTTAAATATATATGTGTGTGTGTTTGTGTGGTTTTTTCTTAAACCAGCCCTGGAAATACTACTGAAAAATATATATGACTTTTAATCTAAAATTATTTGCAAAGTTTTGTCTTCTACATACACAGCTGAGCTATAATTACTTGAAATAAGTTTAATGAACCTAAAAATGGAAGAGTGAAAGAATTCAAAGAATTAGCTTGTATATTGAAAATTTTCTGACTATAGGAAGTAAAATTGATTTTATATAACATAGTACTTGCTGAGAATATTAGTCCTGATGTATACAGTAAATCTAATGCAATTAAGGGAAGTACAACCCTTTATAAGATATGAAAATATGTAATTCCAGAAGCTTATATACTCTGTTATTAAGCTTCATACTTAAAAATTGTTTTGACACATTTGCATTACACCTTCATCAGTCTGAGTTACTTTAATTTTCAACCTAAATTTTCATTGTCTTATATTATTAGACTGCGAATTCAACCTCTACAATAATCTCTGAGTACGCATTGTCAAAAAAAAAAAAAAACTATGTGAATTTTATGACTATTAAAAGTATGTATTAGATTTTCCTCTGTATCGACTGGAAAAGAAATATATCAAATATAAATTCCTTCTTTCATGAGAGATAGAGCATTCTATGAAACTTTAATAAAATTTGCCTGAAGAATGTTACAGCTAAACATAATATAAAAACAGAGCTATATTTTAGCTTACTGGTTTTATATGCTTCATTGCAAAGAAAATACACGGTTGCTATCAAATATTAAAGGAAGTATGTACTTTCTCATTATTAGGTTTGAATTTTAAGAATAGCGTAAAAAATAATCTTCGATATACTATTCACACACTGTTGATATGTCCTACGATAGTAAGAAAAACATAAACACATAAACATATAAACATAAACATGAACATATAAAAAAGAGTGTACTTTTCCAGAGATTCTCGGTTTTCAAAAACATTGCTCTAAATACAAGCAGTAATTATAAAAAATATATTCTTAATTTATCTCTCAAATTATTTTTTTTACAATTCATCATCACTGTCTTTGACATGAAAATTTGTATTCTTAGTTAATATGCCTAATCCATTTTTTTAAAAAATAATTTGGACCATAATAAGAATAGAAAAGAAAGTTTAAAAAATTAAATTTTGCTTTTTTCTTAAGGAGAGACTTCCAGACAGAATGTAAATTGTGTATTACAATTTACATCAAGATGTGATTAGTTAAAAGAGAAGTTCTGAAACCAGAGTTGGTGTTAATAAAGTTTCCTTGTAGCAAAAATCTACTTTTAATCAGATTTCCATCACTTGTGTATCTTCAAGGAAAACTAAAACCAAAGGAAACAAACAGGATAAAACACTATGATGTATGATATGGGGCATCAGTATGCTATCATAACACCATAAAGTATTTTTCTCAACTTTGAACTGAGTCTGAAATTGCTTAGTTACCCAGTTAGCTATTAAAATTTGCTCATACTTATAATATATTTCACTTGAAAGTGAAACATTATGAGGCATTACAGTTGCCAGTGAAAGAATGCTAATGATGGAACATTTTTTTTATTTAGAACAGTCTCGTCACTTGCCAGTGGGACACTCCACAGCATTAAAGGTAGGTACTGAGAGCTAATAGACAGACATTTCCTAAGAATACTGCTAAACAGCATGATTAAATGGAATTCCAAGCGCAAATGGGAAGATATACATAAGGTCCTGTTGCTCAGACTTTATTATTATCAGTGTTTAGTGACACTTAAATAAATTCAGGTAGAATTATGCTTTAAACAGAGGTGGGATTCCTTTAAGATGTGGTGTTGTAGGTTTTTCCAGACATCACTGGGAAGTGCTGTTGCACCTGTTAAAATTTCAAGGAAAATATTTGCTGAGAAAAAAATAAGAACTTTAAACTTGAAAAATGTTTTCATTCAATTGTAAATAACTCTAGCTCTGAAAAAGATCTCTTGCGAAAACACTAAGAAGATGAAATAGATGTTATTCTTTACCTTGAGTAAGCAATACAGCTAGTCCTCAAAATTGTTAACAGAGGCATTAGGCTGTGGAATTTATGAACACAACCTTGGTTACTGTGCAGGGATTTCCTGAAAATGTAACTGCACAATTAGATCTGAATATTTCCTCAAATGGATACAAATTGTTTGTCCATAAAACCTAACCTCTTAAAGAATTTCTCATCAACATTAAGTAACTGTATCATGACCAAGTAGTAGAAATATGATATTGATCTTGAATACCACAATTATATTTCACTTAATATATCAGCTTGATTATAAATTAGTATCTACTAGAATCCACTCAGTCTGCACCTGAAAGGTGCTGACAAAGATTTTCTAAGTAAGTTTCGTCAATCAGCCGTAGACTTCAAGCATATGTGTAGAACAAAAAATAAACACCTGGGTCAGGTAACACTTTAATGCCTTTTAATATAAGCAATTCAGTTCTACTGAAATAAGATTATAAAACTCTTCTTTCTTTTTCCCAAATAGGGGGATGTACTAAAGAACAAAATATTGAGGAGATGAAACAATGCTTCATGATATTTTTTTCAACATACAGATTTTCTCTCATAGCCAGAGATTTAATGAACTTTTCATATTATCAGCACTGTTATTGAAGGACTACTGTACCAACTTTGATATTAGTATAAAACTTATAAAACAGTTAAATTTTTGGTTTTTTAGGATTTGAAGTTACTGCAACATTTTTTGTAATACATAGGAAGGCTTTGTAAGAATTGTTGCAAGAGTTTTCTTGGGTCTTCACAATAATTTTAAAATATAGATAAGAAAACCATTTGAAATCAATTTTTCATAAAGACTGAAGCAATTTCAGCTTCTTCCAGTTCTCCTTCTTGGTGGTGATATTACTTATTAATTCTTTGTCCATGAACTGCATTCTACTTATTTGTTTGAAGGTTTCAGGCTTGGGAAGGTGGGAGGCAAGAAGGTGGGGTGGCAGAAAAGACAAAATATTTGTATCTAACCTTTTTTTAATGTGAATTAGAAACAAATTCCAGATAAACTTATATCTGGTACATAACAATTCAAGCAATATTTTATACATTCAAAGGTAGAGAAGAGTTACAGTGTGAAATAAAAGTTCTTTAATTGTTTCTGAATTTTATAGAGTTAATTTTTTCTCCTGTGCTTTCTAAGGGTATTTTTAAAGCACAAACAAACTGGAACAATAATTTGAAGCAATTATGAATTTCAATATCATTAGAAAAACAAGATAGAGATAGATTAACTATGCATGTCTTCTCTGTAGCAGATTCAATTAAAGCCAAATCCAAAATATTCTTTAAAATGTTGCAAGAGCTGAAGCATTTTCAAGATGGATAATGCAGGACAAAAAGAAAAGTGACAGTATTATCTGTAAAGGCTATTTTAATGCTATAGCAAAACTGAATGAATGTCTTACATACCAAATCATGTAAGCATATAACAAAGTGATATATTTTTAAACAACATCATAAAATAAATAGCAGGATTTTTAAAACTGTTTTCAAAACTTTTTGCATATTTTTGTCAAGACTGCTATTATAAACCAATTACTGCTGCTGAAATGGATATTGGGATATTCAAAGATCTCTCTGCAGGCAGAGTAAAAAGATTTGGTGCACCTGCGGTTTACACTAAATCACTCAGTGGTTTGTCTTCACTGTGATTGTTTTCACAAGGGAATTGAAGGGATAAATTAATATGAATGAAAACTGTTCTCAAATATCAAGCATGATTTTCTACACTGTTGTGGTTAGATGTCTTTGAAAGTACTACAGGAATAGGAATGTACCCACAGAGAGACAAAGTGGAGTGTTATATTCTGCTACAAATTACTCAGGGAAAAAATGTCTAACATAGATATTAATAAAAAAGGAAAACACAAAGAGTAAAAGAACAGCATATATTTTGTTCCTTAGGATATTATTTTTTGTAAAGGTAACATAAAGTAACACTGTTAAAGAATGTGCAGTTTTAATGCCAAAATTTTGAGATTCCTACAGACATTGAGAATTGGCAAAACTTTTCAGGCTTAATAAAAAATATTTACATACTGTAAAATATTAGAATTATGTAGATTAAAAACCCATAGGTATTTTTATGACTGTACACTTTTTATCACTGTACACTGTATATTTTTATCACTTATAATTTAAAATCTGAGCCCTGGCTGTGCTTGCTGGAGGTATAAGCAATGGATGCATACATGCTGGGCAATGCCACCAAAGTTATGGTCAGAAAGGCTTCCTGTTTTAAGCTGGAAGTCAACAACTCTGACCAGTAAGATGTAGTGTACCATGAGGTGCTTTCTCCACATAATGCCCAATCTCCCTCCCCACAGCCCATACCCCAAGTCTTTCTGCAAAGAAAGAAGCATTAATAAATACAAAAATAAGGTTTTGCCATGGTCTTCCCTTAACTAAATTAATGATCTTCTGGTTTTCCCTCTCCATTTTTTGAACAGCTGTACAACTAAGGCTCAGGTATTTGTCAACTTCCATGTGACAGCCTAGAATTTGGTTATCAGCAATCAAATACTATCCATTTAAGTTCTTGGTGCCTTCCTCAAATTTAGCTAAGACCTACAATAATATATTGATGGTTGCTTTGGGTTTTGTTTGGTTTGGTTTTGGGTTTAGCTTTTCCTCCATTTTGTATTTCCTCTCAAGTACATACAACAAAACCTGCAGAAAACTTGTGAACACATTTCTTTTATGGCAAAGAAAAGGCTAGAAAACTGTAGACAGTGAGTTCACTCAAAAAGTGATAAAATCAGGAAACAAAAAGACCAACTTTTTTCTCAGACTGAAAGAGTGCCCCTCAGTTTCCTGAGGCTCCCTCAATGCTGCCAGCTATATGTATTTCAGACACAGAGTAGTTGTTTTAGTGAAGTTGATCTTCTTTTGAGTGAAGATCAACTCACTTGTTGGCTTTATGGAATTCTTGGAAAAATAATTACTGTTCATGCAGAATTCTCTTTGTGTGAAATACTGAGCAATAATGGGAAAATAATTCAAGAAAACCAAATAAGTCAAGGCTCAGGATGTGTAATACCAATGTATAATACTATTTGTGGTTGTGTCAATATTTACAAGTCTGCAGTTCATCAGTGAGACCCAAAACCTCTGAACTGCTAAATCCAGTGACTAAGGATTGTTTCTGGGTCTCAGATTTGCATCCTAACTTGGTATGATTTGTAAATAACGATTTTAGCATGGTATTAGCAGTGGTAACAATTTCTGTAGATAGTGGTAAGAGTTAGTAGTTCTGTAGATAGTGCTAAGACTGTTAGTCTCCATGACCAATGTTAAATCTAAAATTCGTCCTAAAATGAGGACTGAACTATATTTTAGACAGCATTCTGATGCAGAAGTTGTTTCAAAGCCAAAGTCAGTGATATTTAGCCAGAACATAGGTCAAACTGCCTTTATCTTCTAGATTTGGGTTGTTTGGGGTTTCTTTTCTGCATAGCTTTGGTGGGCAGAGGGAAGATGTTGTTGCATTGTTAGTTTTAAAATTATGTCAGGAACTATTGGTCAAGAAATTAGCTTTTTTGTGTATGTGGTAGCTGTTTGGGTAAGAAGTTTGGCTTTATAAAGAATCTGATTTGTTCTATTACTTTGTTTATCGATTTATAAGCCTTCACTGCTCTTGCAATGTATTGTTTGGACTCAAGAATTTCTTACTTATGCTATGTTATGAAGCCTTCACTTTGGATGAACCTTTCACATTCAGAGAGTGCTGATGTGCCTTGACTTCCAGACAGGCAAGGGCACAGTGGAGTGCTGCCTTGCCAGACTGCACAGCTGCACTGGTAGCTGCTGCCAGCTCCGCAGTAACTTCAGTGTAAATAAAGCAGTCTCTGAGCAGTTAGATTTTGTTACTCAACGTGACATCAGCTCAGTAGTGGAGAGGCATTTGAGCACTTGTCAGCCCTGGAAGGCACACCTGTTTTTCCAATGTTTGAGACTTATTGTTCTCTGTATTATTTTTAGAGTCATGAGGTTCAGAGCCTCTTGGATTCATGTACCTCTCATGGATCATTTATAAAATGTGCTAGATTTTTGCCCTCTGTAGAACTTCTCATATAAAGCATGATATACATGATTTTGGAACTTCAGTAACTCCTGTTTATTTTTGGTTTACATCAGGATTGAATTCAGAGTGGTAGCTCTAAAGCTAGATCTCTAATTTCTATATCTGTTCCTAGTAACTGTGAATTCTCTTAATAAATTAAAAGTTATATTAATGAATTTATGACGTATTTCATTGCAAATTATATCAAACTATGTTTTTCTTCTCTGCAATTTTTCCACGTGATTGTAAAGAAATTTGTGCATCTCTGTTACCATTGTTACTCTTTGTTATATATTTCTAAATCGGGCTTTACAATGTAATGATACTGAAATATGAGAACATTGTATATAAATACATCTCTTTATTTAAAGTAGAAATCTGTATATTACTTTAATATATACACAGTGAAAAAAGGCACACAAATCTGTCAATACCTTTTTTTTTGTCATGACATTCAAATGGCAAAGAAAAAAACCATTTCATTTCATTTCTGATGGAAAAGATTAAAGAAATTTAATAACTCAATGAAGCTAAGACAAGGCAAATTTGCTACATGTCAAAATGTAGAGAAAATAAAGCCACAGAAATGACAGCTTAATCTCCAATAGATACAAGTAGGAAAAAACAGGCAATATGTCAACTAATCTAATCAATACTGTACAAATCTATGACAGAGGTATTAGTTGGTACAGATAGAGCTGGAAATATAGAGGAAGTTTAAAGAATTGATAAAAGGATGCAGTGAGCAACTGTATATGAAACTTAAAGAATATGAAGAATTTACATAAGAAGGCATTATTATAATCTATAAAAGTAAAGAAAAAACATAGTATGTCAGCCTGCTGTCTGAACATGCTTGCTAGACTGCACTCAAGCTCTACAAGTCTTATGTGAAGATTTTGATGTATCAAAGGGATAACTTTGACATATTTAGCTGTTGGGGAGTCTCAGTAGAAAGGTTTCTCACAGACTTGCACATGAGTGTATTTTTTTGCAGGGGTGCATGTGTGTGTACATGAGAGGCAATGGAGTTTTCAAAGACTACTACCCAAAACAAAACCAGTCTAGATTATTCATTATCAAGACAATGATGTAAATATTTGGGGATTTTGCTGATTATCTCCAAACTGATAGAGACTAACATACGACTACTACTTTAGGCTTAGCTAAAACTGAAATTAGGTGTATTGGATAAAGTTTCTTTGCAAGATTTCCTCCCCCCATCCCATTTTCTGAGCCATATTAATTAAATATTCTTTCCTCCTTCATACTCTAAACAGTGAATAAGACATACTGGTCTTTATTTGCATGATATTGTTCTCTCAAACATCAATGGTATAATGCTGCTGCTACTAACAATACTAAGTGTTGTTAATAAGGCATACACAGAAAGAAAGATAGATTTTGGTGAGCTTTTTGAGGGTATGATAGGGATGGGCCCTATCTTCAAGATAACATCCACCGTATGTAATGATATGAGGCATCACATGCAAGAAAGTCATAAAAAGAGCAGAAAAGTAGGAGAATGAAATAGAGAAAAAAGAATTTGAGTACTTTAGTTACATTACCTACTTGATGTGTTAGAACATGGATAAATGCCCTGACTCTTTGTCAGCAAAGTAAACAACACTATATAAATCATAGCAATTAAGCTATTTAAAATGATAAGGGATTTTGCAGTTCCCCCTTGTATTATTTGAAACTAAAGGAATTCTTGTTTTGTTTGGTTGGATGGTGGTTTTTGTTTTTTTGGGTTTTTTTTTTTTAAATATGTGAAGGCATAAGACATTTCTTCTCACTTGGAATGATATTTCAAACAAGAAAAGGTTCATTTGCTGTCTTCATTATTTTTTTCTGTGTAAATTAAGCTTTTAATTGTAATAAAGTGCACCCTATTTCCCCATAAAATCCTGTTAATCTTTCATTTTAATGCGATAATCCTATCTAAACTCCGGCTAGCTTCAGCACAAAATTTCACTGTTCACTTTTCCCTCTCTTTGCCAGTGATAGAATCAGAGAATAACTTTTGAAATGAAGAGTTATCACTCATCATCTAACGTTAATGGAAGATATGCTTGGGGAAAAGAGTTCTACCTCCTTATAGCAGTTTCAGTGTTGCGTCTGACAGGCTGTCTATTTTAACTATGGTGGGGTTTGTTCTGTGGGATTTTTGGTTTTTCTTTGGTTTGGGAATTTTTGTTTTCTTATTTTTTTTTCCCTTGAAATCTCTTCATTTAAAAGAGTCTATCAGTAGTAACATCTTACTCTTTCTTACCAGAAAACAGTGGTACTCAGTTTTATTGGCTAATTTTTCTTCTATCCATTCTTGGCATACAGGTCAATATCCCCAAATTAGTTTTATCTCTATGAGCAATATTCCTCTGAGGTTTTTTTTTTGGTTTTTTTTTTTTTTTTTTTTTTTTGCAATTAACATAATGTAAAGTATTTGTGTAGAATATATTAATGGTGTGTTACTATAGAATCTGTACCAATTTGGGAATCTGTAGCCAACTGTCTTTTTAAAATTATCTTAAATATAGTACTTCAATCATCTTCACTCTAAAGTTGTCAGAAATGGAAAAATGATTTTCCAAATATCCTAGCTGCTACCTGTGAAGCCAGTTTTTACTCTAGAGTTTCCATTTCTTGAAGGATACAAAAATTTATCATGTAACTAGAAATTCAAATTTTAAAAAAATCAAACGAAAATGCAGGCCATACTTAGGTACTTAGGCAAAATAAGCTAAGTATTCAGTATTGGTTTTACCAACCTGGTCAGATAGATAATTTTATAAGGAGACCATATATCTTGATGGCTCACTATTGTAATAATTCCTAAATTAATGACCTTGCTGTTCCATAAAATTTTATTGTATTCAGGATTTAAATATAGGGTCACTAATGCCAGCATTTATTACTAATAACTGAAAAATGTAGTATCAAATGAATGCTCAGCAATCTTTCTGCTGGAATTTAATGAAGGTGAGATGGAAGATACCAAGTAAATTATTTGATGCTTGCTGAGAGTTAAAAAGTAAGAATAGAGAGAAATACTAACCTCTCAGCAATCATAAGTCTGTCTCTAAATATTTGCAAATCTGAGACTTGAATTCACAGTTTGAACCTCAAATACATTAGTCTCAGTCTTCCCCTGGAGTTCAAACAATAGCCTCTTATTTCAAAATAAGACTAAGAGATACTCTGGAATTTGCTCTTTTCTCATTAGAATATTAGTCCAATAAATGAGAAACCTTTCAAAGCTACCTCTCTGTAAGTACAACATCATGAGATGGCTTCCCTTAATTTCAAATGTATCTTTGCTGTGACACTCAGATCATCCTTGGAGGTAGAAATGTATCAGCCTAAGAAAGGCACAGCACACAAGGCTCTCGAGTCTGGCAGGAGCCCACCAATCATGCAGATACACACCTGTGTGGCAGTCACATCACCACCATGATGACAGGTTCTATGGCCATGCTCAGCTCATCCTTGCAATGTGTGTTACTGATTTAAATCAACACCCCACAGTGGAAAATAGAGATATTTCTGTTGTGCAGGTCTGAGTAACAGCACAGGAAGAACTTAAGTTCCCAAAATAACTAGCATCCAATGAAATTCATTTTTGCTATAAAATGAATATTTTTCTAAAGCTTAAATATTTAAAGAAAAAATGTGAAAATTATTCCTTAGAAATAAATAACTAAATTCCACTATTATATACTACAGTCTTTCTGACTATTTTTTATTTCCAGTCATATTTAAAATGTCTGTGAATATCAATTAGTACATGCAAATCTGCAGTTGTCACAATAAAATCTTAGCAAGAACCAGCTTTTCACTTTCTGAATGCTATTGATTAGATTTATTTCTATCTCAAACTCTCCTTATCCTTTTATTAAACTTTTATCCCTCATCAGGTCTTATAAATGCAGTTCTTTTTAAAATTGAGTGACTACTGCTTGCAATTGAATGCACATGCACATATGACCCTCTAAACAAAAAACTAATAAAATTTCTGCACCATGTCATCCTTCAACCTCTATAGTGCACATCTTGTAAAATAAAATAAGATTAAATCCATGAAGTTGTTTAATCTATGGAAAGCATGTGTGTGTAAGAGTCACTGGAAGAAAAATGTGGAAAACTATGCATATGTAAACTTACTGAATAAAATGCCTGGACTAGCCTTGTAAACTACAATACATTCTTTCTGGAAGGCAGAATGAGTGGAAGACATAAGTGTGTACCTTTTTGACACTGCTATTCTAATTTGAGACTAGAAAAACCTGCATACAACCATGGGTGGGGCACTGCACCTTGCTTCAGAAGCTTTGCTCTGATAAAATATAGAAGAAAGGGTAATGTAATGCATAATAGCAAGTATAGCTGTGTTTGATAGACATTGCTGAGATGTATACCCAGAGTAATCTGATAACTGGGATTCCCTGAATGATCTATTGGACAAAAAAATAAAGTTATTGTGTTTTTGTTTGGTTTTTTTTTCCCCTGAGAAATCTCTACAGTTTACTACTTCTTATAGCATAAATATCAATAAATGGTGAGAGAGGGATGGGAAACAGAAACACTTGTTTAGAAATGGATGCTTTGTTTCCATTTTTGGCTTTTTTTTTGTTTCCAATTTTGACTTTTTTTTTCATCACAACAAAAATATTAATGTATATAAAAATCAATGGCTAACCTTTCTTTTTCAAGTGTTTTGATTCAGATTCTCAGATTTAAGTGTTTGGATTCAGATTCTCAGATTTATTTGACAAACCCAAAACTCTAAAAAAAACCAGCCATTAGAATCTAATAATTTTTTACTAAGAGAACAAGATAATTCATCAGAAGCATATCTCCCAGGAAAAATTGCATGAAAGACACCACTTTCTTTTCAAAATGTCCCAAAATATCTTCTCTTAATAGCGTGTCTTATTTCACACCAAAAATCAAGTCAGGAGCAAAAAATGAAATATGGAATTTGCTGGGGAGTAGTCCTTAGCAGAAATAATCTTCAAGGTGCAGTTCATCAAGATTTTACAGGGAATAACTATTCAGCTGAATTGTTTAATACCAACCATTTCACAGAAGATTTTTCTTTAAAAGGCTAATTTTTTTGCAGTGGAATTGTCTCAGTTAACTACTTGCATCTTTCCACTGCTATTTTAACAGTGTGATAAATTTTACAGAGTTTGTGAATGCTATGAAATGGACAACAAGAAACTGTTTAATAACTTTGTCTTGACATGTTTTTAACTGAGATGTAGCTTCTGTGATTTAGAAACATTCTCATTAGGACAAAAAAAAAGTGAACATGAATTTTCAGTCACTAAAAATGATTAGTCTTCTTCACAGTTCATAAAACATCCCCATCCAGTCTTTAATACTAGTTATTTAATTTATTAATTATTCATCTTCTGTGTTTATCATTAGTTTTAATTCTTGCTATAAATGAGAGTGACAGTGCAGGAAATGACGGGTGAATAGGCGAGGGGAAGAGAGCTTAACTGCTGTTCTTAGCACTATCAACTAATCACAGGACATGAAATATTTCAAGAAATAAAAGGAAATTATTCCCACTCATCTTTTCTTTATTCCAGAAATTCTCTCTCATAAGGGAAGCTATAGTCAAATATAAAGACATCCCAAACAAATAAAACCACAAATAAATAGAAATCCCAAATAAGGAAGCAAATAAAATAAACCAAAACATCAACACAAAAAGAAAAAAAACCACAACCAACCAAAAAAAAAATCTCGATGGAAATTGAAACAAGTTACAACTCTGCTCTTCCTCCTCCTCCTAAAAACAAAATTAAACAAAACCTCAAAAATACCCAACCCACCAAAAAGTCCATCTTTCAAAACCTCAAACAGTAAGATGTTCTATCTTTTGTTATGGATTAGGAGGAACTACCTACCCTGGGAGAGTTTGTAATATCTTTTTCATACTTTGGGATTTTATTCTGGTTCATAGACAACTCTGATTGCTGAATGATCATTTTTCTTGATGAGAAGAGAAAGTGGCACTACTGGGAAAAATTACTTTAGACCCCTCCAAGATGATCACAGAACAGGCCAAAGTCTGCCCTCCTATTCTTGTTTCTTTTCCTTTTTTTTTTTTTGCCTCCTCTCAGGATCCCAAACTCCATCATTTCATGATCATCACAGCAAAGCTGCATCCAGACTTTCTATTGCCACCAGGTTCATTCTGCTGTGTAAGTGTCAGCTATTGGGTCCAGCAGAGCAATCCCGTCGCCCTGATTTTGTAAGACTTTGTTAAGCCTTCTGATGTTTGCATTCTTTCAACAAACTTTCTCACACACAGTTCTGTAAATAACCTATGTTTTGCATTCTTTCATGGAGGTGGAGAGAATTGATGGACCCTTGGTCTGTCCAGTGGCATTGGAGAGGTGGCACTGTCACCCTCCAATCCACTGTCACCTTTGGAAAACTATAAATGTTGGAGTCAGAAAATAAAGTTCTTCTTTTTTGTTCCCCTCGAGAGCAGCAGTGTCTGGGTCATCATTTCGTGCCGTATCACAACAACAATCCCCTCCTCAGCTCTGCAGTCTCCTGTGCCAAGATGTTGACATCAATGAACTCTAGAAATTTTCTGCCTTATTTGTGCCACACTGTGTTGTTCTTACAGCAGATATGGGACCAGGGCCTGTAGGCACAAGGCTTCTTCCAGTTATTGAAGAAGGCCTCACCAACTTCTTCCTCCTGACTGGTGAATCTGTAGTAAACACTCAACACAATGTTGCCCATGTTCTGACCATTAAACCTGATCAACAAGCTCTTAATTTGCTCATCACCCATCGTAAGGCAGAGCTCCACACATTCTCACTGTTCTCCCACAAAAAGGGGTAAAACACCCCCCTCCTTGCCATCACATCCCACTCTTCACAAACAGACTGCATCCATTCATGGCAGCAGGCATCGATGTGAACTATGCCACCAGAGTTGTATGATCGTCTTTCACACAGACCTCTAATTCTTCCTGTTTACAAAAGTAAACCTAGTCAGTTTGAGAAGGAAAGATTCCTATTCCCAAATGTTATATGTTTTAAAAAGCTCTTTCCTCATAATTGTCTTCTTTATGAGGCTGTAGAAGATACAGACTCAAGTTCTTGCTTTTTGTTATTTGGGACTAGCTAAGAAAGTAATTCACATATCATTTTAAGATATTTAACACTTTTTATCTTTGCTAACAAAGGCTGTTAACTGTGTGGACTGCCCCACGAGAAGCTCCAGTCCAGAAGCCAGGTCCCACATGTTAAATTGTTCAATCACCAGCTCCTTATACAACAATAAAATTTTGCATTCAAAACACTCCTCCTCTTTACCATGCTGCTCTCTGAACCCATGGAAGGAAAACCTCTTTGTGTCATTATTAAAGAGTGCACAAAAGTTGTCAAATGAACAGAACTTGGATACTTTGGAACATATGGGAACTATCTAAGAATAGAGTCCTCAGAGTAAACACAAGTAAAAGCTGGTCCTTAGTGCTGCATTCAGCTCTAGCAGATCAGACACAAGATTTTGTTTTTTGGTGGCTTCCTTTGTAAATGCCTGGTTTCCAAATAGTATCTGAATTCTCTTAATTTCTAGCTAAGGCAAAGCAACAAGTTCAAGTGCTTGATGCTTTCCCTATATTTATCTTTATAAATATGTAGTATTCTGAAATCAGACAAACTTTAAAAACATTTAAGAAGTTGCAATTTTTATTGAGAGTTACTAAAATAAAAGTCAAAGCATGCATATGTTTGTGAGGAATACAGTCAAAACTACAGATAAGATATAAGCATTATCCCTCTATTGTTTTTTATGTAGGAGATATTAAAACAAATCCCAAACCTCTCTGAATATTGTCTTTTTGTAGGTTTTCCAGTATTCTATTTTCAGGACACTAGGACATCCATCCAGGTGCAATTGAAGCTGGCAGAACAGCTGAGCAGGCATATAGTTATGACTGTTTTTCAAAGGGATGTAAAGCTGATCATAGCTGGTCAATAGTTGAGAGAGATGGTAAAGATTTTAGTCAAAAGCAAGAAACAAAAGAAAAGTCAGGAAGATGGCTGAATTAGATTTAGAGATTTATTATTGTCATTATTTTTGGTTTTGTAATTCTTCTTCTTCTGGTTTTTATTGTTATTATTCTTGTTGTAATTGGTTTTGTATTTTTGTAATTCTCAATGATTTTGATAGACTGGAATGATAATGGCTCAAATAATCAGGATGCAAGCTGGTGATGTGCAAACTGCCCAGGTGCAGAGAGCATGAACACCTGGCACCTCAGGCTACACACTGGGTGTTGACCAAGATTAGGGAAGGGGCTGCTAAGAGGCAGGTTGTGCTCTTAAACATGTCAAAGTCCTAACCCAAATTGCTCATCTGTGAAAATTCCTCTGTGGAGAAGTACCAGGACACTCACAGGTAACCTGAACACATTTATCCCATGGACTCACGGGCCATAATGGGCCATAAACGATTCAACTGCTGATAGGAGGCACATATAACAGCTTAGATCATCAAAGACTCTGGGAAGAGTCCTGTGATCCAAAGTAGTACATCATCCACTGTAAAACTCATTTCTCTAGGGAAAGTATCTGTGTGTTCCCACATTAACCTGAGTGAATATAAACCCTGTGGATGGTGTGTTTTGTCAGTTTCCCTCATGGGCTCAAGATTATGACTATCACTTTGACCAACAGACATCGAAATTGCAACTACTCAGTTTTGTTGTGCAGTCCATTGGTGGTGGCATCTTTCTACTCTTTTCCTACTCTTTCTTTTTCTTTTCTGTTTTCTCAAGTGCTATTTTTATGCTTTTATATTTGCATATTACTATAGATAGTAACCAAAATGCCTACATACCTGCTTTCCAAATTGTTCTAAAATAAACCCTACATATAAATATTTGCAAACACCAGTAACTCAGTGTCATTTCTCTCAAATCTGTCCTAAGGGATCTCTAAACAAGAACCTGGTTTACTTTTCCCTTCTGGAGTGGGTTGTAACATTGTTATTATAGACTCTATTGGTAATCTTATTTTGTAATTTTCAATTTTTTTTTTTCTCCAAAATAGATCTGTCCTAAGAAGGCTATTTTCAGGCTGAAAAGGACAGTGTCTTTTCTGTGTGTCTGTCTGTCTCCTTGCCATTTCTTCAGAAGTGCTAGAAACCCCAGTATCTGGTGTAATTTCTATTGAACAGATCAGCAAAATTAGTACACTTTTGCAATGTTTCAGGCTTTCATTAAATGTATGCTTTGATGAAAATGTGTAATAATAATATGTAATGAATTTTTGTTTTACTGTTCACAGAATCTCAGAAATCTTACATTGGCACTGAAGAATTGTTACTGGTGCTCAAACTCTAAGTTGGAAATTAGTTGTGTGACTTTTTGTATTGCTGTTTATGGCTTACAGATTAAGACAACACATTAAAAAAAAAAACTGCTACAAAAATCTCGCAATAACCAAAACTTCTAAATAGACAAAATATTACTTTACATTTTCTATGTCGGAAGGGCAATGATAATTGTGATTAGCTCTCAGCCTTATGCATTTTGTACTAACAGAAATTTTGTTCCAACTCACAACACAGAACTGTGTCTCATTCCAGTCAGAGACCCAGATACCCCAATTTTAAAACCATTTTGTTTGTTTCTGGAGGAGTCAGAGCTTTTTCAGAACTTGTTGAAATCTCTCGCACTCCCTTCCAGTCAAGATATCAAACATATTTCTTCAGCTTTCTTAGTTTTTGTGAAAGTTTCTCTCTTGGGAGATGCTTAAAGAAGAAATATAAGATGACAAGTGCTAGTTGTTTCACTTAGTGTGACATGCACTGATATGATGAGGACACAAGGCAAAGGATCCTGCATAGATCAGATGCAGGTTTTGAACAGACCAAAAGAAAATCTTAGCAATTGCTTTACACTGGCTCATGTTTCCAAATATTTTTTTTCCTTACTAGGAAAATGGCTAGAAGATATTTTTAGAATAAAATTCAGCAACAGCCCTGACATTTCTGGGTTATCTATATAGCATGTGCATGAAGACAGTCTCTAGTGCAGCTAATGCACACAAACAGATTTGTTCATTGTTGTGGTGCTCTGATAGCATCTTTTATGGACTCTGACAAAACATCCCTTTTGGCCTCCCCATACCATCTTATTTATCTTCCATTATCTGAAAGTTAAACCACATACACAAATCTTTTTTATTGCTTGTTTACAAATGTGGGTGTTAAAAATTGTGTTAATACATTTTATATTGTCTTCAGCAGACTTCTGAATGGACAAGCATGTATTTTCTTGGCCCACTTTTCTTTCTCCAGTCCTCTTTCCCATCCTAATCACCAGATTTGTTAAGATGGACTTTAAGCTTGTGGAATTATTTCCACTTCATTTACAGAAGTCATGGAAGCTCAGCAGAGATTAGTGCAAGATTCTAACTCACATATCTGCACATATTGTTGTCCATTTCTCTGCCAGTAACACAAAGTTTACAGGCAGATACCTTTAGAGAGAGTAACGTGGGGAGAAATATTACACGGGGTTTATGGTTTTTATTTATGAACCCCAAACTCCTTATGATTTTTTTTTTCATAATAAAGAGGAGAAAAGTAAAAATTTACTGGGAAGAGATTTTTGATTTATTTTCCAGATTTCTGACTAACTTTAGTATAGCTAGCTATAACATGAAAGCTAGAGGGTGTCTCCTGAGGGATAACATGTATGCTGACAGCTAAATGCAACTAGGTTTGTATTTAAAAATATAAGGTTCTGGATTATCAAAACCTATCTGAAGTCCCAAGAACTTAAAATATTTAAAAATAATCTTATGTTTCTTTTTCACACCAAAAACATTTGAAGTTATCACTATTAAAAGCTCACAAACAGCACTTGAAATACACAATTACTGCTTCCCCATCCATAAACAGTGTATTTCTAACAAAATTATCAAAGCTGTATGGTCTGTTGGTCTCATAAGGGCTCTTGGGCAGCTTGTGGAACCAGCTCAACTGAGGATACATGGTTCTGCTTCTGGCATGACTAATGCAGTTGGGAAATATGCCAGACATCAGGCTCTTGAGGGAGGAGAGAAAAAGAAGAGAAAGCTAAAAAGAGCCTGGAGGGGAAGATCCAAGCAAATGAGCCAGCAGGCTTCACTGGAACACCATTTGACATTTGCAGGGCTGTAATGTTAGAAGCCTGCAGCAATACTGAAGCCTTGCTGCTCTAAGGGGCAAATCTACTGAAAAGCAAGCAGTGAACCCCATGGGAACAGGGTTAAAACATGGACATGAAAATGAGCAAGCGTAACACATCAATCCTTGTGTCACACAATAATATAAAGCAGTACAGGAACGGAAGCAAGAGTGAGAGACATTTTTTTATCTTGTAAAGAAAACGTAAGGGATTTCATCCTACAGAAAATGCAGGTAGCCTTTTGTGATGGGAAACAAAATTTAAAAAAAAAAAAACCTCTTAGCCAGACAATTTCCCTGTGAATTTCCTTCTGAATCATCAATTAAAGCAGAGGAACAACTGCCAGCAGCTGTTGCATTAAGACTGGATCCTTTAATTTAAAATTACCTGGCAAAATAAGGTCACTGATGTTGTTAGGAAAGATGCCATGCAATTCCTCTGTCTAAGCCACCTCAATGTATACCAAATATAAGTCTCCTTTTCAATGAAATTATAATTTTATAGCAAGCTGCCGGCCTCAATGTCAAAAGGGTTAGGTTGGTGATTGCCTAGTTTAAACCATCATTGTTTGTTTTCTCCCTTGTTTTCCTTCCCTCTTCGCTCATGAAATGCCTCCTACCTTGAGAACACAGATCTTTATTTATAGTGCTGCAAAGATATTAAGGCTGCTAAACTAAGTGAGTTCTTTAAGGTTCATGGCCAAAAAGGCTGACAAAGATCTAACTGTTTTCCTCCCCTAGAGGGAAGAAAAAAAAATAGGAAAAAAAAAGGAAAAAAATCCACCCCAAACCTGTTTCTTTTGTTCTAGATGATAAAAACTGCAGTACTGATCACTGACACTAATTTGTCTCTAGTGTACTGCATGAGAAATTAATTATATGATCTTGTGACAACTGGCTATGTGGCTGGGAGGTAGCATTAAAGGCTGTAGGGTTTCAGAGTCTAACTGTTGCTCAGCTGCAATGCAGGTAATTTGAATGAATTATTCTGCTTTCAATATGCAGTGTGTAGGCATGCTCCTTTCTCTGAACTGGTCAAGGTTACAGTGTCATGTAGTGTACCATTTCATAATCCAAATGTGTTACAGGCCACACTGGCTGAAAGCAATTTGCATTTTACAGATATTTTAGGAGATTTACACAGATTGTGATCACCAGAATACTCTGTTAGCAAGGCATTTCCACATCCTATACAACAGGTACAACCCTCTGTTCAGCCAGCTCATACTGTCAGACATGGCTGGCTAGGATATGCATAGTACTCTGCATATGCACAGCAGTACATGTCACAAGTACACCTGAGGGGTTGTTTATGTTGTGTGCACAAGATGTTTTTGAGTACAAGATGTGTGTTTTCACATGTTTTATTTTTGAATTTTCATATTATGGGATAGTAAGACACAAGTAACATCACTTCCCGAAAATAAAACTACTAATAACCTGTCTTCCCACATTCTCCACAGAAAATCCATATCGCTACAGGTCATCTGGGTGTGTTCCAATCTACAGTGATTAAAGACAATTATAAGAAAATTAAATCACAAGCTATAAATGTCTAACTTATTACCATATTCCTGGAAAACTGGAAAGAAAAATTGGATGTGTTTAATACTGCAATTTATTATAGGAAAAAAAACAAAACCTTTCTATCAGTTGTATCACATTTCTGCTAAATGAGATCATTCTTTGTAACCAGCACTAGTAAATAAAGTGTTATGATTATTATTCTCCATGGGAAATATATATCTATTTTTGCTGGTTTTAACCTAAGATTTTCATTATGTTCATAGTTATACCAATACTGTGCAAGGAAACAGGATAACAAAGATAATTGTTGGCAACTTTCGGGGGTTTTTTATTATTACTTTCAAAATCATCCTGAAAAATGATCTTCAATAAAAGTAACTGCTCTGTATTAATTTATCTAATTTCTACAAATGATAGGGTCTTGCCTAAACCTATGTCTTTTGAATGTAGCATTCAGATAAATACATCTGGCCTAACACTCTGTTTTGTTAATCAATTTGTTAATCAATTAAGTGAAGTTAGCTTGAGAAATTTCCTGCCTACTTCTGAATGTTCTTGTTGTTGAAGACATTATTGCTAGCAGGCACTGAGTGCAAAGTACTTTACAAGGCATTTAAATGGGAGAAATATGGGGGTTTTTTTGTTAAATCTATGCCTGGAAGCCTCAATTTTTTTAATATCAGTGCAAACTATCTTTTGGTCAGGTATCATAGTGGGTGATGTGAGATGCCACACACAGTTCCAGCAGTCATGTCAAGAGACAGGTTTGTCACATAACTGAGTGAAACAGCAAGACACAAAAAGAATGCAGAAAAGAAAATGATGAATGTTGATCTGCTGTGGAAGGGCACCTCAGGCTATTACAAAAATAGACTTTGTTTTGTGCCGCTGGCAATGAACACTGCAGTGTTCATTGTTTGCGGAAAAGGATTTTGCAGATGATGAAACCAAACTGAACACTGAGATCTCTGCAGAACCTTGAAGGCACTTAAGAACTTCGCTGGAAAAGGCCACAGTTCAAAAAAGGATTCAGAGCAGGAGAGAGCTTTGGAAGGGTATATTCCAAAGATGCCTTTGAAAGTGCCATATTTCCCATTGCAGAATAGCTCCAGGTGCAAGTATCATGACTATTGAGGAATTAGTACTGGCCCAGAAAACTAAGATACTTGCTGCTATGATAAACCAATACACACATTGATTATTTGTTACAATAAAAAGTGGTAGAGTGCTACAGTAACTTTCATATAAATAATCTATTTTTCCCCCCATAACAGAGGCAGCTGAGAGAACAATGCATTTGCAAGATGGGGCACCTTTTGTCATTTCCTTGAGTAAGTGTCATAACTTACTTCTTTTAAAGTACTTTAACTTACCTTAATAACACTAATTTAAAAAGGAAAAAAGAACCCAAAAGTGTCCTAAATTATTGTTCTTGAGTATATGCCAGGATTTACTTCGTCATACCCACGTACTTGGAGACAAGGAAAAAGCACAAAATATTGAAAAAGCAGGGCTTTTGTGTGATGGTTTGTTAGTAAACACAGCTCAGCCCAGCTGATCCACCTCATTCCTTCACATTGCCAACATGTCCAAGAGAAAGCATGGAAAACTGACCAGCTATATAGAATGTTAAGATTCAGTCCCTCTCTTGAATTTACTAAGTAGAATACATTTTTCAGGTAAAACCATACATTTTCTAATTGCTTGATAAAATGGACATATTTCTAACCTGTCCAACACAACCCCAGAAAAACCATTTTCCATTTGTCTAGTTGTCATGCCAGGGGATATTTCTATATTTTCTATATCATTCAAAGTGATTGCCATCAGGACACTGAGGGCACCTCCCAGATCTCCCAAGTCCACTGGTTTAGCTGTCTGAGTTGGAGGACATCTCTGGTGTTTGTAACTGTCTAGCCTTGAACCAGAAGGCAGTGGAGAAAACCACCAAACCAACAACTGTGAGAGAGAGCTCTAAAAGGAGCCTTGCTGAAGGCCCTCATGGTTTTGGTTGGGAGGTACCTTTAACCTCAGGCACACACTTTGTGTCTTGCTGAGACATAGTCCACTCTTGGCAACATCTTGCTGGTATTGACCGGACCCCTGATACTGATCCCACAGAAGGGAGTTTCATCCACACCAGAGATTTCTGACAGCAGCAAAACCTTTCTGAATTCTCCCATGCGTTAGGCACAACAACATGTGTGCCAGTATCAAATGCAGTGACACAAATCAGTGAAACAAAAAGTGTGTAAAGGAAGGAGAAATTGTCCTCTGCCTTCCTATGGAGATTCCCACGAACTGGAATGTATTACAGGTGTCATTACACAAACTTTACAAGGAATGATGTTCTAGAGAACATTATCTTTAAAAAGCATGTATAAACTGACAACCTGCATAGTTTCTCTCTTCTCTTAAAAAGAAATGGTTTTATCTTCAAATTCAATCTATTGCATTGAAGTTTTGCTTCAATATTGTTAGTGATAAGAAACAAATAACCAAACCAATAACTAAACCAATAACCAAAGAACTAAAGAATATTTATTTATTTCATTCTCATGAAACCTTAAAATCTAAACTACAGGTTTTCTCTTACATTAATAAATTACAATGGCAAGTGCAGGCTGTTTTAGCGGTAAGGATAACCTACCACAGATAATATTAACTTTTGATGAAACAAATGTATGAAAATTGCTATTGCTGATATTTTAGTTCTAATTCAGGGTTATTGTTTCAGTCTTCCACAACAAATTTTCAAGAAATAGAAAGCATTCCATATTTCTATTTCACAAAAATAAAAAATTGTGGGTTTATATCTTGACATTTTCTTACATTCTGAATTTGTAATTCGCTTTTGTCTAACAACAAGACTGAACAGAATATTTTTTTATGGCATCTCTTAATAACATACATATTAGCATCCATAATATAATAGTTTGCATCAGTTTCTGTTGCTATCTAGTTGCAAAGGTTTCATACCTTAGTGATTTCTCATGAGCAGCTCCTCACAGCACTGTCTCCTTTTTCCTCTCATCACCATAGCCAACAAACTCAATCTAATCCTCTCAGCCAGCTAACTTACTCTTTTACAATATCCATCCTAACTGGATTCAGCGGTGGCCTATTAAGGGCAAGCCTGTTCCTAATTCTTGATAATTAGCACAGCTGTAATTCCTTAGGGGTGAGATTACCTTCACTACTATCTCTATTCTCCTACATTCTATCTATCCACAAGTTTCAAGTTAAAAAAGTGATCCATTAAAGATCCTAGGGCCACGATTATTACTTGGTAGTTATAGGGAAACTTTCCTATAATTCAAAACATTGAACATTAAACAATGATCTGTAGACCATAGCTAAATAAATTGCTGCTTATTTAAATAAGCAAAATTAATATTTAGAATACTTTCAGAGGATCTGCAAATTAATCTCTTACCACAAAACATATCAGCAATTCACTTTTGATATGACATTCATGTAATTTTTCTCTCATCTTTAGTGGTTCATAAGCACAGACAAAACAGGAATGCTCACTAGTTTTTTTCTTACCTCTAAAGGGAATTGAACACATACAATATTAGAAATACAAATTCATGTGCAGAAATACTGCAGACTCCAATTCATCTTCTTTGCACTGTATTTCTTTCTTTGGTGATTTCATGTCAAGTTGATATCTTTTATCCATATAAACAATTACAAAGCAATTTAAGGAAAATGAAGGAAAATCAAGCACTGTCATATTTACTTATTGTATCATCCATCATATGAGTGATCTATTACATTTTCTATATGTAAAATCATTTTTGTTTGGAAGGTACTTTTAAATGGTGAATGAAAGGGTGTCTCCCCCCTCCTTCCAATGTTCAGTAGAATTACTCTTTGTTTAGACAAGGGTAGAAGCAAGGCCATGGAACACTATGAAAGATCAAATGAAATGTTCAAATAAATTTTGAAATCTACTTCTATTCTAACACAAACATTGGCTGCTTTAGGTAACATCTCCCCTGGGCTTTACAAAGAGGATAGTGTTGGTCCAAAGAGGTACCAGTGAACATGCAAAATAAGTTTTGATAAATTGCACTATTCAAATGTTACATGTGTAGTTAGTTGCATGTTAAAGTTTCTGAAATAATGAAAAAGAAAACATTAACTTATTATTAACGTATCACCAATACTAATACTATGAAATGGAATGCAGAAGCCAGTTAGAAAACAAGTTGGAAAAAGGGGTAAATAATGAAGAACCAACCACGTGACAAAAGTGTGAGTATTTTATCTACTCTTTCTCATCACCAAACATAACACACAAAAAGTTTTCTTACATGTTTACAAAAGCCTTTGTACTTTTGTTTCACATAAATACGGAACAATAAAATGTAAAAATGCGAAGGTGTGCTTGCTTGCATTAGATTAGAAATTCTTTCAATAACATAGCACTCTCTTCACTGGACATGAATTTGCTAATTGAGTTAGTTTACTTTATACTAAATGTATACAATAAGTGTTTTTATTATTTTAAAAAAGACTTGATCCTTCAAAAAAATATTGGTTTTATATGTCATAATATAAATTTATGTTTTATATATTGTCATAATATATAAAATATATTATGTTTTCCCAATGAAGCATGAAACTCGACACTCATAAAAAATAGAGTTCATGTTTGTAACAACAGTACTATGTTAATCACACTGCCTTGGAAAACTTAGTAATATGTTTGCTAATAACTTGTCTGATCTTGCCGAAACCAGATATTTCCATGAATGTTTATGAATACTGATTTTGTCCTAATGTGTTGGACACACACAGGCAGGATAGCTGATCCCAACTGAACAAAGGAATATTCCACACCATTATTACACATCATATTACACTCGACATATTAGGCTTGGCATACAACGCTGGGGGAAGAAGGAGCAAGGTGGGGAGCATTTGGAGTGATGGCGTTTGTCTTCCCAAGTTACGTTTGTGCCCCACAGGTCCTGCTCTCCAGGAGATGGCTGAACAAGCACCTGCCTGCCCATAGGAAGCCGTGAATAAATTCCCTGTTTTTCCTTTCCTCTGTGTGTGGCTTTTGCTTTACCTCTAAACTGTCTTTATGTCAACCCATGAGTTTTCTCATTTCTACTCTTTCAATTCTTACCCCCATGCCACCAATAGGTTTTAGCAGGGTGTGAGTGAGCAGCTGTGTGGGTTTGGGTTGCTGGTTGGGGTGAAACCATGATGCATCACAAGTAATTCTCAAAATTAGCCTAGGACCTGTGACCCGAGCATGAAAATAAATTCATATTTCCAAAAGGAAGGCATGATATAAGAATGTAAAACTTTCCTTATGGAATTGAGGGAATGAGAAATAAGAACAAAGTCCTTTGCTTCTTTATTCAGAAGCTAAGACAGACTTGTTCTCAATTTGGGGGACCATTTGTTCAGTCCCAAAGCTGCTATATGGGACTTATTTTGACAGGCACTTCTGGGTGTTGCTGCATTCAGACTTAGTCACACCAGGATTTCAAGCCAAATAAACAGAAAAAGGCAAAAATGTATCGAGGTAGGTATGAAAACACAATTCCCTATAATAATGCTCAGTTTTCTGTAGTTGGTTCTTTAGAGAAGAAACCATGCACAGTTCAATGAGAATTGCTGCAGTCCAGAAAACACCTAGCTCTGACTTAACCTGTACTATTACTTATAATCACCCCTGATGATTCATCACATGATTCAGTTGTGTGATTCTTATGCAAGCTTAATTTGGTTTTCCACAAAAAGTATCTTTTCTCTTTAATCTGTTATTCATGTTAGCCTTAAATGTGTTTTTTTTTCTAGACAGCTTGCAGGTATCTCATGGAGAATATATTTTCTTAGTCATTCCAAGGACACATGTATACCACAAATCAGGATATATTTGTCTACCAATGCAGACAACACCCTTTAAATATATAATCTTCTAGAGGTTCTCTTCTAAATGTGATTCAAAATAATTCCAATGTATATTGGTCATGAATAAAATAGGCTTCCAACACTTCTCAGGCTATTTTGATATTCAATTTACCTTGCAGTGTTACAAGAGTAGGTAGATAGAAATATACATGTAGGCATAACTAGGCAAATAATAGTAACAGGTCAAGATAAAAACATATGCATATATGCACTCCATGAATATTTGTTACACCTCTCTAACTACTCATAAATACAATCTTCATATCTAAGTATGGTAACATAAGTGGCAGCTACTAGACTTTTTAACTTGAATTTATTTGACTCTCTTCAGCCTGCAATATGATGATATGTGTGGTCAGGATCATTAGATAAAGCTTGAGTTGCAAGGGACATGCAGGATCAGGAATTCATCAAAATAGAAGAAACAGGCAGGCTGTATTTTCTGCAAATTAGTCTTCTAAAGGCAAAGCAAACAATAAATGAGTGTAGGAAAGTGAATCCAGAGCAGGAACCAGAATCAGGGATGAGCAAGCATGTGTCAAGACAGAAATGAGATGAATGATTGCAACTGCACCCTAAACACAAGCTGAGCAGCCAAGGATAAATTGTCTCGAAAAGGCAATAGTAACAGCACTGACCAGCTCTGAAAGCAGGCTGTGGCTACATGGGAAACTGATAGCTTCAGGGAGTTGGGTGCAGATGCATCATCTAGCTGAGGAAAATAAAAATTTCCATGTTCTCTGATTTTTCAATCTAAATCTTCCCCATACATCCCAAATGTTACCTACAGAAGTCAAGTTTTCTTTCTCTTTTTTGTGTGTTTAGAAAGTGTAAGCGCTGAGAAAAGCTTTCTCACATGTGCAGCATTTATACAGCTTTTCTCTTTTCTACTGAACAGCAATGGGGAGGATTTTATTTTTCTTTGAGTTCCTATCTGTCCATAAGATTGCTTGGAAAAAAAGCCAACAAAATTTTAGAAGAATATAAAATTAATTAAAGCCTAAAATTAAGCTTATCAAAAGACTAAGATTACAAATGCCTTTTTTCCGTATAATTGAAAGGCTGAAGAGCAAAGTTAGGCATGAAGAAACTATCCTTTGTATCACAGAAATATGAATGATTATGTTAAAAGCAGCCAGATTGAGCATACTTGCTTTAAAGTGTCAAAATGCAGTGTGTCCCTTTTAACCATGTGCTGTCCATTACAATCTGAAAATAATTTTGATATGCATCCTGAACAGTAAGGAAACTTGTACTGCTCTGCCTCTTTTCAGAACTTTTACTCCTGTAAAAAAAAAACAAAAAAAACCAAAAAAACCCAAAACTCTTAGTTGAAAGGGATCCAGTGTTTAAGCAAATAAGATTTGTGTTAATATTTGGTAGCAAATAAGTAACTGTGAAAAACACTGGAAATGAACAAATATATATAGAAAAGAACAACTCTTCTCTGTGTGTGTGTGTTTGTGTCTGCATGTAAAACTTGTACACTAGTAAAACAATATCTTCAAACCAATGAAGCAGGGATTTTTTACAAAAATCCTTTATGACTTTCTGTATGTACAGCTTAGAATTTATTTGAAGCATTTCTATGAGATAACCTGAAAATACCTGCCAACATGGACTGATCAATTCATTAAGTAGACACAAACTAAACAAAAAAGAAGAAACATTTGAAACAGTTCAAATTAATAAAAGTACTTATGTAGGTTCCAAATTATTTATCTTTGATAATTTTTCTTGTATAAATACTGACAGGATACATGGTCTCCATACTGTACTGGTCTGTCATGGATTGACACTGGCACAGTGCCAGTGCCCCCATGAAAGGTGTAATCCCCAAAATGGTTGCTGCGAGATGTGACCTGGGATCAGAACAAAGCAGGCTCTAACTTGGGAATGGAGGAAAAAAAGCCACTTTATTAATCTACACAGACACAAAAAGGAAGAGGAAAACTCCACACCCACAACAATCCACAATAGAACACTTTCAAAACCCTCCTCCTCCTCCCCCCAGGCCTCGAAGAGTCAAATCCCCTCTAACACATTAATTCTCAATCCAATGCCCTCCTTTCACACAAGCACCCCCCAGTCCATCAGGAGAGAGAAGTATCCCTCTTGCACCATAGGCTCCCCCCCGGAAACACAGTAGAACTTCTGTGCTTCCATGTAACACACAGCAGCTGCTCGAAGAGAAATCTGCCATGGTGACCATCTTCCTTCCATGTCCAGTGCTCTCACCACTGTCCATGGATCCAAACTACTCCTTAGGTTTTTTAAGAATGCTTTTCGCCCTGTTCCAAGAAGTGGCCGCCTCCCACCATTTGGGACACCTGTCCCCCCCATTTCAGTCCCCTGGGGCCTGGGGCTCAGGAACAGAGATCCTTTGCTGAAGGCCGAGGGTTCCACCTTGCCCGCCCCAGCCGCTTCTCCTCCCGACCGCTTTATTGTTCTCTCCCGGGGGGGGCTGCCCAAACCATCCCAAGAACTCCTTCACCCCTGCATCTTGCAGCTCTGGCTTTCCCTCTCTCAGGCTGCATGGTTTCCCTCTCACCCACCCAGAGGCAGCTGGGCAGGGGAGAGGTCAGCCCCGCTCACCTGCTGGACTCCATAGAGGAAGTCTCTCTGGGAGTCCTCTGCTTTTAACCCCTGTGTGTTCTCAGAGGCGTATCCAAGTCCCCAGTGGCCACACCAGGTGCCAATCTAAAATTTGGCCACTGATTGGTTTGACCATAACTTCCCAAAACCTCACTTCCGGGTCAAACCATGACATGGTCCCAGCTAGAAGACTACTGCATACTGAGGAGTTAATATTCCAATAGCAAGCTGACATAAGTGCCATCATGTTCTGTGCTCATTTCATTTGGTTTTCAGGATGGTGCCACACTGAGATGAGCTGAGCCATATAATCATAATAAAAGATCTTGGAGGTATCACCCAGTTGACATTACCACTGTTACCAACGTGTCCTTGGCTTTATTTTGAAGAAAATTAACACTAATTCCTTGCATTAATAGCACTAATATCCTATGCAATGATACTTTTAAGAAAAAGCACACCTTTAAAATATGGCAATACAGGTGAGCCAAGGCACGGTTCTGTCTAGAACATGCTGTGGCCTGATTGGAGTTGTGTCCAGTTTTGTACCATCTTGCCATTCCCATCCTCAGAAATTATTTAAGAGTTGTAGAATAAAAGAAGTGATGTACCTTTTTGTGTGCAATATGCATGAACTAAAGATCCATTATTGGAGCAGCAAATTCCAGCAGCAAGATATCTATCTGGAGTGCCAGATAATTCCCAAAACATAGCTCTATCAGCTGATTTCCTTGTTTCTCCATTAAGAAATGCATTTGTCAAACACACACATCTGTTCATTATTTTTGTAGGTTCTGGCTCATTATGTTCCTTAAAAGAAGGGCACTAAGAGTCTGTATCTCAGTACAAGACATGGACCTCTTCAAGTGAGTCCAGAGGAGGGAGACAAAATTACCATAGGGATGGAACACCACTCCTATGAGAACAAGCTGAGAGAGTTGGGGCTGTTTGGCTGAAGATCAGAAGACTCTGGAGAGACCTTATAATGGTCTTACAATAATTAAAGGGGACCTGAAAGAAAGAGGGAGACAGATGTTTTAGTAGGAATTGTTGCAAAAGGACAAGAGGAAAAAACTTTAAACTAAAGGAGAGTGGATTCAGAGAGTAAATATAAAGAAGAAAATTTTTATAATGAGGATGGAGATACACTGGTTACCTGGAGAAATTGTATATGCCTCCCTCCCTGGAAACATTCAAAGTCAGTTTGGATCCTCATCCAGGTGTAGTTAAACATTTCCCTATTCACAGAAAGGAAGGTTAGACTGGAAGACCCTTAATAGTCCCTGTCAATTCAAATCATTATATGATTCTACAAAAGGTCACTTACTAAAGCCAACACTGTAAAGAAAGAGGATAGTGTTGGCAATAACACATCCCTTCAGACACAGGGAACCCCAAAATCAGCATCATTGAAGTCAAGGTGAAGCACACTTGTGATAACATTCGTTGACATTTTGGTCTTTTGAACTGTTATAAGATTTCTTAAAATGGTTAACTCTACTCATTATTTTAACTGTCCAATAGAAAGGATGTTCACCTGAGAACTTGTTCCTGCACTGTTTGATAAAGGCAAAGACACACAGGTGGCTTAATCTCCAATAGCAATCAGAGCCTGCCTGCAGGCTCCTCTATTCCAAGGAGCTCTGTATTGTGTTCTGCAGTGAGGGATGTTTGCAGCACAGCACATTCCTGTGCCTGCTCAGGTTTGCTGTTATATGGACTACTCTCTTATCCATGAACATTTGGCATCCGATCAGTATCACTACATCCATTCACACTACATGAAACTAAAAGTTTCTCACCACTCAACTCCATTCAACTGTCTTTTTCTACCCAATGCTCATTAAATTGTTCATTCAAATTGAAATGTCCCAAAGCATAACATTGAAAAGCAGTAAGAGAGGGGGTGGCAAGTGAGGGTACAAGGGAGGAGACCTCATGACAGCCTTAATTCTGTGCATTTTACATTTTCCACATCCTCATTTACGTCAAATATTATCATGGAAGTTTGGCGGAACGAAAATACTATTTTTGTATTAACTCTGTTACTCTGAGAACATAGTCTTTACTGTCTTCATATGAAGATGTTCAACCATCTTAACATTTTGTTTCTTAGAACTAGAACAGGAACTTAGAAAAATAATTATTCATATTCAAGCTTGAAAATTACAACTACATTCTCTTATGAATGTTTTGAAGTATCACATTTGCATAAAATGTTCTTTCAAGTGCTTAATTCTTAAAGCAATTTCACATAACATGTAAACCATTAGTGAAGTAAAATTACATTTCAAAGGGGTACACAGAGATCTAGCTGCTCAGCTGTCACTGGCATTAATAATAGTCACACAGCACTACTTGGAAAGTTTGTTTTCATGTGCTTCAGGTAATCACATCATAGAAGGAACAACCCATACCAGGTTTTTTTTTTTTTATTAAAAGTGCATTTTAATATTTCATTTAAATATTCCATTTAAATATTTTCTACTTATCTATCAATTACTGTGCAGAGGCCCTCCCTCAAGCAATTATTTTCTATGAAATTTCATATTTATTCATATTAGCTATACCATTACACTTAGTGGAAAGCCCAAGGTAAAATTCTAATACCACTTGTGACAGAAGAGGTAACTGTAGCTATTTTATGATTTACTAGTTTTCTAGTAACAGCCGTCTGCAATCAATTTAATTTTTATTGGAATTCATTTGCTTAAGCAAAGGTAATTTTTTTTTTGTTACATCATTATGGTGTATAGAAGACAGATATTAAGCATCTTGGTTCTGTGAACAGTCGGGAGACATGAGATAGAAGAGTGAGCTGATTACAAAGTGAAGAGAATGGTCTTTGCGTGTACCTTTGGCACATACCTTTTTTCTGACTAAACCCACTTCTAAACACAGACTGTGGATCTAAGTCTATTAATGGAAATGTAAAAGCTGGTGAGATCCCAGTATTACTTCAAGTACATAAAGACACTTGAGATGGGTAGGCAAATTTTTTCATAAAAACTTGTAAGAAAAACAGTGCCAAAACTGTCTATCTTTCTTCACTGTCACCTTGCATTTTGCTCATCATTTTGATGAATAAAAGGCAACAAAAAATTATGTAAAAAAATTACAATAAATCAGTGGACAAAGAGAAACATAGCTTTTCTTAGGCAGAACCTTGTTCATCAGTTGAATATTTCTGTAAACATTTTCCAGTGACTCAAAATTGCTGTATCCTCATGGAAAGCTATTTTAAACCCCCAGTATTGGCTAAACACATATGTTACTCTCACTTTCTAGCACAGCAGACCCTTTGCCCTTAACCACTAGGTTAAGATAATGTCTTGATGTACAGCTGTACAGAGACATAAGTTATATGTAATTTCCTAGATTTTGACAACTGCTCCCATACTTTCTTACTCCTATTTGACATTTCTAAACAATATTTTCAAAACAAGCCTTGACAAAACTAGCATTTTGAATGATTGGCTGATAGAAAATTGTATGTACTTTTTTTTTTTTCATTTCAGAGACTTAAAATACATATATTTCTCTATTTAGAAGAGGTTTCAAAATGCTTTTGAGATGGGTATGATTCCTGAATTAAAAATGTTTCAATACCAGTTCAGACAGTACTTATTGAATAAAACATATTCCTGTAAAATAAATAAATATAATACTTACATCAATTCAGAAAAAAAAAAAAAAAAGGTTGAATATTGTAAATAGTTGCATTGATTTGGTTTGGTATTAGCTCAGACACTAATGATAGTAACTATAGGTGCATGCCCTTGTTGATTGAGTACTTTAATTAATTTTTTTTTGGCTGCAAGCACTTTTTCAACTAAAGAAAAAAAGCTGTATCATATGGCATTAAATAACATATCAGTACCTACCGTCACTGGTTGTCAAGACTTTATCCAAGAAAGCATTCAGTATATTGCAGTTGTACACATACTTCAATAGCTTTGAATACTTTTAGTAAATTTTAGTTCTGTTTCATCAAAATGTTTATATTTTGAGGGGCTTTGAATCAATGTTTCCCTACAAGATCACTTGCACCTCCAGCTAACACCATCTAGGTGATAATTTTATCACTTGTCAAGGAGAAAGTGTTTTCCATAAAAATATGTAAATAAATTATTACCTACATTAATACATACATGGGAAAAAATGCAGAGTGAGACTGTGGAAATAATTCCTGAATTTAATCACAATATTTTTTTTTCCTTTTTTATTTTTTTTCAGTCATATAACCCACACAGAACATCAGAAAAGATATTGCTCTTTGAAAACACATCTTCAGAAAATGTGCATCAGAGGAGAGGACATAAGCAATAAAATGTATATCTGGAGAAAGGCCTCCATACAAATGGTTACAAGGGTTTCTCATATGAACGGTAAAATTTAACCCATTCTTTTTTACAAGTAAATAGATTTTACACATATTAAAAGAGCTTCATTAAATTATAAGATAAACAAAAAAAATTAGGCCATGACCTCATTTACTTTGCCACAGGTTTGTATGAATCCTACTGCCTCAGTGGCAGCACTATTCATTACTAAACAGACAGAATATCTCTCACTATGAAATATGTCTCAAACATTATCATATATTCTGATTAATAAAGAAGATGCTGTGAAGACAAACTTAAAGCAAAGTTTAAGTGCTTAGTAGAAGGAAAGAAATAGAGTAATTTCCATCTTCAGTCTTGAAAGACCCAAAGAGAAAAGTCAGTTGTATTCTTTTGCCATTATTGTCATTGAGTCAGAAAATGAAGAACTTTGGAGATGCATAGAATTCATCAGATTTCTGTCCAGAAAAGTTTTAGTTAATACAGAATTATATTTACAGAGTATTTCAATAATATTCACACTCACAATGTGAGTAATTTTTCTAATTTATAATACTCAGAAAAACCTGACAGATGCATGGCACATCTATTGTGGGTTCAAGTTTAGAAGAAAGACCCTGCCTTTCAGAAGTGCATTACTGGTAGCTCTTAGAAAACCAGGTACTCTTTGTAAAACATGCCAGAGATAACTCTAAAAATATTGCTGGTCAGAAGGGATTATATAGCAAACAAGAGATTAATTTTCTTTAAACGCTTTCTGCAAAGGAAATGCTAATCCTATTTCATAGCTCTTCAGCCCCATTGTTAAAATATTCAGTCAGAAGACTACCAGTAACTTCAACCTGTGGAAAGTAGATTCACATAATGTATTTATAATCTCATAAAAAGTAACCCGCCAACTGCCAAGATTAATGAAATTCAAAAGACAACTTTAAGAAACTGTGATCATTTTAAAATAAGGAAGACATTGGTTAGGTGTCTATAATTTGATTCCCTACAGAAGCTGCTTAGCTACTATCCAAATACCCAGAGAATTCTAGGATAATAAGTTGACCCATCTGGTTCCTTGAAAATGTAGGTCAGGTGTTCACTGCCTGAAGAAATTACCTGCTAGGTGATTCAGGTTGCACGGAGCATTAGCTCATCCACTGGCTGCTCATATATCAATGTCACATGCTGGAAAGAATGTGGCAAAACACAATGAAAGTGAGGAAAGTAATTACAGAGGAGGACAAAAAAAAGACATCTATTTTAATTAAGCTACAAAAAAGTGTACTGGTAGTATATGTGTTTTTCAAGAAAGTGGATTTGATATAAAAAAAGTCTTTTAATGTAAAATTCCTATCAGTGTCCACAAGTTTATAAGGTAAACTAAACTGTACTGCAAAAATAAGTACCACAATGTGATAGAAGCACAAGTTCCTTGAGCTAATACTACTATAAGAAAGCAATAAGAATTATCCTATTGTTACAATAATTTTGTTCTAATTTTGTAATAAAATTGTAAGAGTCTATTAAAATCTATAGTTAAAACACCCCTCTGATATTAGAGAAGAATGGATACTTCAACAAGTAATGATATTTTTAATATCCTTGTTAGAAAAGGTGTTTATATTTTTGTACTCTTAGTCTGTCAATTATTTATGAGCAAATGAATCATGTGTCTGACATCCCACTCCACTCAAATTATAGCAAAATAGAAAATCTGAAGTCCTGAATTAAGTGAATAAAAGTTTTAAAACTATTATGGGCTCAAAGGATTTTAAGCTCTACCATATTGCTTTAAAATTTTCTGAATTAAAGACTCTTCCTCTGATAAGTGACAAATAATGGACCTGAACAAATGATCTTTGATAAGTTACACTTAATTTCCTTACACCTGTCATTGAAAAACCTTTTTAATGTAATTTTTTCCCCAAAAAAAATATTGCTTTAAGTTTCAAGTAGCATGATTATTTTATAAAGATTTATAGAATGCCAGAATGAAGAGCACAAAGAAGGAACACAAAACCACATGGAAAAAATACAGGGTATAGTCTCATAGAGTGGGTGGGAAGGAACATTTAAAGGTGTCCTTTTTTATCCCCAGCCAGCCACTCAAATAATGCATAGCCGCTCATTCACTCCCTCTCCAGGGATTGTGGAGAAGATAGGAAGAGTAAAAGCAAATAAACTTATGATTTCCCAACAACAAACAGAAAAGATACCTTTATATATTGCATTGCTTTTCAGTCAAATCTGAACTATTCAATTTAATTTCAAATTGAGGGTACTGAATATCTGATACTGTATCAAGTCCATCACAAGCATCAACTACTTTTCTAATCTTCCACAGCCTGAAAAGGAAAGAATCCATGGCATTTGTATCCTGAGTGTAAACACCATGGGTTTACAAATCTTATTGGCTATCTACATTACAGACAGCATTTTATATATATGTATATATAAGTGCCAGAGGTCTTTGCAGTGGATTTTAGTTTCCTGCTCTGCCTGTTTCATATAGTACAAAAATACGTATTTTACTCATTTTTAGAAAAAGCACCTGCAAAATAGGACAACTAAAGGTGTAATTTAGAATATACAGAAGTGGAAGTTTAAGAATGCCTCAATGACACCAATTTACCCTACTTTTGTAGAGTTCTGTATAGCTTTATTTGAAAAGAGAAATTGGTTATATAGAACAGAACAGGTACCTTTCACTTTTAAGGAAAGAGAGAATGAAAGCATTACTTTAAATAGTGGAAACTACAAGACCAGCTAAAATGAATGGAAATTATAATCAAAAGTAATTGCATTCTAGTTTTGTTTTCTTAAATTAATTTCACAACAAATTGATCTTAACTAAAATATTTTGATTCAGGAATAATGTCACAAAAATCCATTCTAATAAATGATATAAAATCAGAGTATCTGAGAGTAAAATATGGCCAAGGTATGTAGCATTCTCTTGAAGAAACTCAGAGAATAATTTTACCATCTATTATCTTAATGTCATTATGTCAGGAAGCAAAATAAAAAAACCCCTATTTTTAGGAAGTTCTGGATTAAATTTAGGCATTTCAGCCTCCACCTGAAAACCAGTCGATTACATATAAAGCTGCACTTTTCATTATAAGTTCCTAACTAATTTTGTCTCATGTCTTTAGACAGAAATATTAGCTAAGTATTTGACTAAATATTTGAGCATCTTTTATGTTATATAAATTATCAGATTTATTAAATGCAAAGCAAATAGATTTATTTAGGTCACTCTCCTTCTTTGAAGTAAGTACCATTGCATGAAACAAAAGGACTCACTTTTATTTACATAAATATTTCCCTGAAGTGAAAACAGAAAGAAAAAAATATTTTTGTTGTCTTTTTTTTTTTTTTTTTCCCTCACAGAGGACATGCTTTTTGCTTCAACAAGGAATTAATTTCATGGACAAAGCTACAACACAATTACTCAGTGCTTCCAGAAGTTATTAATGGTATGGAACCAATTCCTTCTAATTAGAGTGAGGATGTCCCCTACCATCTCAGCGGTTCATTGCAGCAGGAGAACCTCTTATGACTCTAATTAGAAGAGAAATATTAAGAGAAGTAATAGGATAAAAGCCTTTTAAGTTTTCCAATCCACCTTATTCTTTCTATACTGTGGCTAAAATAGTTAGACCCTCTATTTTTCAGGGATATTGGGTCAAGTAGAGGATGCTAATTGTTGTAGCTAGTGATTTCAAACTGTCTTTAAAATACTCAGAAACACAATTGCTTTTTAAGGCAGACTCCACAGTCTAGAAACATAACTGGGTTGCAAAGAAAAGCAATTTGCACAAAAGACAATCTGAACCCCTTTCAAGGTTAGGACAATGTAGCAATGCTAAACAAGCAATTTATAGCTGATTTGAACTTATTTACTGTGGTTCACACAGCAGAATTTTTAGTAAGCAGAAAAGTAAAAAGAACGAAAGGTGAACACTAAACAGAAGAACAAATTAAAAAAAAAAAATGAAGAAGGCTGCTGTTCTGAAAGTGCTTTCATAGCTATTCACAAAAGGGGGAGGTAGACCCATGCATGTCATAAGTTTAATTTCAAGAACACTTGGATTTCAAAGCAAAGTTATGAAGACAATGTTTTGTGATATAAATTGTTGTGTAGGCCAGGCTTAAGATTGAAAAACCATATTTGGAAATACTGTACAATCTGGCTACTGTTGTCTTTGAACATCAGGGATTATATTTTCCATAATTATAGGAAATATAGGATATTTCATATCATTGTAGAAAAAGAACCAGAAGTTTTTATTAAAAAGGAAGAAAGAAAATTGCAAATAGATAGAAGTCAGTTTGTGTAACTTTATTATTTGCTTAGATTCTGAGAAATTGTATTTAAAATGTATTTCTAAATGCCTAGTGTTGGGGTGCGTTCTTGCTCAGTTATAGTTGAATGGATTTAAGTTATGTATGTCCCATTCCCCCCTTTATGTTAAAAGTGGTTCTGCCCAGGTTGTCTCCTTCCCTCAATCCCTTTCTGTGGTTCTGCCCAATTGTCTCCTCCCCTGAACCCCTGTCTGTCTTCTTGTAACCTCCCCGGTTGCCCTAGCAACCGAATGTATCCCTTACACTGTTCCTCCCTGGTGCCCTGCCTGTCACTCGGCAACCCGTCCTTTTCCTCGAGAACCTTCTCTCCAGGGGGTCGAGTGATTGGTTCAGGGGCCGGGGCCCCTCCCCAGGATACCCCAGGTTGGTGAAACCGGGTTGTCAATTTCCCCTTGCCTGTTACCCCCTGGTCCTCCATTGGTTGGAGGCCAGGCCCCTCCTTTGTACCCACCCCTCCTTAAAAGAAGCTGTACCCTTGTGAACTTCGGCTTTGTCTTCTGGATTTCCTCGCTCCTCCAACTCCCCATCCCTCAATAAACCCAGTTCCTCCAGAAGTCAGAGTCCGCCTTTTGTATCTTCTGCCAGAGCTAGCCAAGGCCTTCTGAGGCACACAATCTCTGATCTGTAACAGCAAGTCAGAGAGTGTGCACATTCAGCGCTGCAGCTCGGGTGCCATCGGGCTCTGTTGGGCCACCCTGAAAAGGGACACACGCGGCTGCAGCCTAGAAGAGATACAATCAGATTCTAGTACAGATTTTTTTTTGGCAAACATATTTTTTAAAACAAAATCTATTGGTTCTTTTAAAAGATTAATAAATGTGTGCATAATATGAGTATTAAATATCACTGCCTTCATGCTAGACCTGCTTCTGCTTATGATTTATATTTTAAACTTAGAAACATAGTTGTTAATAAATTTATAATGCTTGTAAAAGGAATATATGTTCTTAGATACCATCAAAAGATAGCAATCAGTATGTAGAAATAGAGGCTGAAAGATATCTACTTAGGTAGCAGTAATCTCAGGTGTATGATCAGGCACATAAAGTCTGTTAAAGTATATAACAATTTTACAGAAAAGGAAAGAAACATCATATAGAATCTTTGAAACAAAATATTTTATATTCTTGCATTCTTATACAACTTTTGTTTAAAGTTGTGCTGGGTGATATTTGACATAACTCAGTATGGACATGCTTTTATAAAAGATGAAGTTATCTGGACATAATGATGAAATTGACCTCAATTTTAGGGCCAGTTCAGTTGAAAACATACATCAATAGCCTGGATGCAGGAGCTGAATGCATTTAATCCTGCTGATGATACCAAACTGGGATGTGCTGATGATTCTGTTGAGGTACAAGAAGCCTTAAATTGGGATTAAAATAATTTGGAGCCCTGAGGAATCATCAATAGTCTGAAATTTAAGAGGTTCAAATGATCTAGAATTGAGTGACATCAAGCACAAGTATAAATAGGGGCAGGAATAGCTGGAAAGAAATCCCTGCAGAAAGGGATCTGGGGTTGCTGGCCAGCAGCAGGCTCAGTCGGGGTCAGCAGGGTGCCCTGGGTAGCCAACAGAGCAAACCACACCCTGGGGTGCATCAAACACAGCACCACCAGCTGCTCAAAGAGGTGATTATCCCGCTGTATTCAGCATTGGCTCAGCTTCACATCGGGTATTGGGCGCAGTTCTGGGCCACACAATTAAACAAGGATGTGAAAGTTCTTGAATGTATCCAGAGAAAAACAACAAAGCTGGTGAAAGGACTGGAAGGAATGTCCTATGAGGGCAAATAGGAACATTTCATTTGTTTAGTTTGGAGAAAAGGAGACTGGAGGGTGATTTCACTTCTCTCTTCAACTTCCTGCAGAGGGAAAGAGAGAGGTACTGATTTCTTCTTCCTGGAAGAAGAAACAGGAATTCCTCTGACAGGAATGCAAAAAGATGCACTAGAGAACGTTTAGATTGAATGTTAGAAGAGAGTGGTAAAACCCTGAAAAAGACTTCCTAAAGAGATACCCCAAGTGTATCAGTGTTTAAGAGGTATTTGGTCTTTAGAACACAAGACATCTCCTTAATTACATGCTTTAACTTTTGATAAACTTATGCCTTATGGTTTTGTATAGAACTTAACAGTTTGACACAACAATAGTCATGATGATTATCATGCAAATCACTTATACAGCTCCTGTATCAGGCAGTCAGATCACATTTGTAGCAAATCACTTCAGTTCACAGAGACATACATGCATTCCCTTCTCATGTGAGCCTGTCTTTTGATAGGCTTGAACAGATTTTAGTGTAACTTCTCCACATTCACTGCAGTATTGCCTTAGTGTTCTCATACGTACATAATATTAGTATGTTAATAACTATACATATATTACATGAAAATATATTTATATTTTAAGTATATTATGTACTTATTTACTATTAGTAAAAATACAAAGAAGAGAAAGTAGAAATGGATAAATATTTGTGTTATTTAAAGCAAGCAACATCTTTGACAATGTCTTTCAGACTGGACGAACAGAAATATAGAGTAAAGCAGTCATCAAGGAAAACCTGATGTCAATATTCATTTAAGAATATACATTTTTCTGCTTGAGGAAAAGTAAAATCTAGTATATACACTGAATGTCCTTTTGTAGCTGAAGTGTTCCTGGACTGAACCTTTCAGTGTACCTAAAGGATACAGTTAGTGCCCTCTGGGACTACTATACAAAACACAATAACTGAAGACAAAGGAGACGTTCAAGTAAAAGACACAGCTTTGATGCTACCTAAAATTGTATTTAACAGTAATTTTTGTCTGCATTACTTACCTTTGTAAAGAAATCCTGGCCACAGTTTACATAAGTCTCACCATAAGTGTGTAATGCACCAGGCTGATAACTTTGTAGTGCTTGCAATGCAATCACTCTCTTTCCATCGTTCTCTTCTAATCAGATTTTACAATTTGTAGCTCTTTCTTGCTGGCTGAGTTTTAGCTGCATTTTCTCCCACCCCATTACTTGCATGACACAAAGTCAAGAAAGCCAATATCTGTACTGCAATGCCAGATAAAAGGTGAGATGAATCCTTCATTGACTTAAGTAGTATTAGTTTTTATTACTTACTCCAGTAACAAGTTTATAAAAACAATGTCCATACCTGTTATTGATTGCATTTATATACACTGGGATTTTTTACCAAAATAAGTCAATATTTATTCTTTTTTACTTTGCCTTTTGTCTTTTATAGAAAAGGTCTCCATATGCTATCAATATCAGTAAAATAGGAGAAGTTGGATAGTTCTATAGACATGTTATATTAAAAATATAAATGACTACAAATTTAGTTGAGCATGCATGGTACTGATATTGGCATTGAGAACTCAGAGATACAAATATATAATATAATCTCAAAAAAAAAAAAACCCTTTCCAAAACATGCAAAGCCAGCAAATGTGAGGAGGACGATAGAACTTGATAAAAAGGTGAATAAGCTCCTCATTCAACATCTGGATCTAGGTGTGTATGGATTATCTAGGTATCATTATATTTGATGCACTAGAAAAGAGTAGATGATTTCTGAAGAGCTGTTCAGGACACCCTGAAATACATACCTACATTTGGTGTGCTGTATGGCTCTATTTGTAGACAACTAAATATAGGTCAGTAGAGTCGAAATACCACATTAATATAATTTTCGTTGGTATAATATTTTTAAGTTATTTCCATGCCACATTCTATTTGGAGGGTGACCCTTACACTGTTATAACAACTCTTAATTGAATCTCAATTAATTCATTTTCAGTGGGTCGTAGCCCACTAGGTATGAACAACTTTTTAAGGATCTTATTAATTTTCTGGAAACCAAAATATATTACTTTTTTGTTTTTTTAATCAAATTGGTAAAATATCATATTAAAGACAGGATGGAGGACTGGGGAAATCCAAGATAATGTCTAGAATTAAATGTAGATAATAATTGAATGTTGCCTGTTAGACTTGTTTCCAGGTATAAGCTGATCACAGTGATTGTGCTGCAGTACTCTTGATTTAGTAGCCTATGAATTGCATTCTCAGCTGTAAGTTTTTTCCTGGGATTGGTAATACACCAATTTGCCATTATCTAAGGAGAAAGAAAAAGTAAGTGTGACTAACATGGTAAATAATTATGGAATATGTAACAAAAACAGCTACAACATACATGTGTCACACTTGAATAAAGAATGCTGCCAAACCATTCAATGATTCTATGATTACATGACTGCTTTGGTCACAACTGCATGTTCTGTAATGAAACAAGCATAGACAAAAAAAGCTATTTTCCTCCCTCAGTTACTTTGACTTTTTCCTAAATTTTTTCTCTCGTACATTTTCATTTGAGCATGTTCTCTTTGTCTCTTGGGCTCTATTCCTCTATTTCTTACAGACTTTTGCCTTCCCTACAAACCTATCATTTCATATTCTTTTATATATACACTTATATAATAGCCTTTTTTTCATATAGATATTCACATACAGATAAATATAACCCAGAACTCCCTCTATCATTTTCTTCTCCTTCATAACTTGTAAGACCAAGGGTAAGAGGAGAGGACACAGCTATTCAGCATTGTTGTATCAGTACTCTTTCCTGTTCCATGGTACAGAAAAGGTCCCAGAGAGTGAAGAACATTTTAAGTTTGCCTTATTTTGATTCTATGATGAGTACTGCCAGATCTAGTTTTACTAGATGTAAAAATCACGACACAACTAGATATTCTTGTGTGGAGGGTTTTCAGTTTTTTCTCCTGATTTATATTTTCAGCTATTACAGTTCAAACAAAAAGGTTACTTCTAGAAACATGTTTGGTTGATCATTTCTGGAGCCAGCAAAAAATAAAAACACTATTATTTACCTTTTTAATATGAATAATCAGTGTGACAGTCTGCACTTTTCAATGAGCAAGTATTTTTCCCAAACCTATTAAATGCTCGGGCTGCTTTATATCCTACATTAGGAAAAAAGTCTCTACAAGGCTGTTGTGCATAAAAAATGTCATCAGGTGACAGTAATGGATCCTTTTATAGTACATTAGCATAGAAGACAGAAAAATCTATTCATGTATGAAGGAACAATTAAAATGTGAGAACTACTACTATTCCTGAATCAAACTGAAAAACGTAAATATTTAAGGAAGGAAAGCTGCTGAGAAGAAGATAAAGGTTTCACAGGAAATGAAACACCACTTAATTACTAAATACTTAATTTCTTTAAAAAGTGCTCTAAAAGAGGAGATAATGTCAAGTATATTGATAAAATTTGCAGTTTTATTAGAACAAATGCTTTTAAATGATATGTAGAAAACTACATCTGAGTAAGTTGCATCTGATTGTTTCCTTAATTTGTCTTCTTGCATTTGCATTCATAGTACTGATTTTCTGTTAGCTTTTTCCTTTACAGTGATGTGAATCTGTATAAAATTAGCTATGCCTTAAAGCGATTTCTAGGAGATAATTTTGTATATGAGGAGTGTAAGGCAAATACTCTTGGATTCCTTTCTGTAGATAAACAGCATGCTCATCATACAGTTATACCAGCCTTCATGTGATGACATCTACAGTAAAAGCAGATATATATAGTCTATACTTTGTATTAAACTCTATATTAGACTTTTGTATAGATCTAGAAATCTTATAATAGTGATAAAAATTTTAGAATTGCCCTGGCCCATTTTTGGTCCAGATCAATCAAAACCTGCTGAGATGTATGGGAATAATATTTTATTTTAACATCACTAAGGTTTCAGCTGTTAAAAACAAACAAACAAACAAACAACAAAAAAACCCACCCCAAAATAAAAACAAAGCAATAACAACAACAACAAACAAAAACAAATGAAAACAAAAACAAAAACAACAAGAAACACCCCACAAACAAAAAACAGCTCTTTTGCTCTCAAATTTGGACATTTCAACCTACTCAAAGATAAAATTAACTTTAAAAGCAGCAAAAAGAGTGCACAATTAACTATATCAGTTTTGATGCCTTAGGTTTTAGCTTTTATATTTTTCAGATTCTGTACTGCTTTAGTGTGTGATTCTGAGCTTCACATTAAGGGATAGTGAGACCTCTTTACAGAGTAGCTAGACAGAATAATTTATTTCTGAGGTTGGGACCAAGGGCAACCACCCAAATTTCAGGCCCAAGAACATAAACAAGGTGGACTGAAGAGAGAAAAAACAAGAAGGATGGGACTTCATAACCTAAAGCTATAATTGGACAATTAACTCCAATATGAAAATGGACCAGAATTCATAAAAGTGTGAAACCCCATGACCGGTTGTCCATTTTGTGACTATTTTGGGTCCATCTTGGGTGTAGCTGTGGCTGGACTCTTTTGCTGCCCAAGGTGTATCCATACAGGCTTTTTAATAAGTACTTACTTTATTCTTTAACTCTGTCTAGCCTCTGTTCTAGGTCAGCCTTCACAAGGCACAAGCATTATATCATTAGAAAAATCTCTGTACTAAGAATTAATTTCTCTCATTCTAATATTATATGGCACAAAGCACTAGATAACATCTACCAGTTTGATAAAAACTTTGCTACATACATACATTTTTGTTTCTTTGGCATATAAGCATGAATTCAGATGATATCTGAGTCTTAACAGGTGTGTATTAAAGGCCAACTTTCTAAATGATGGCAACTTGGAGAAATAGAAGAAAACTGATTAATTACAAATTAAAATTTCACCTTGTTTAGGAATTATTTTTGTTTTTCAAATTGGTTCTTATCAATGACAATAACAAGTAATTGAGCTCCAAATACCTTTCTTTGTGATAATTTAATAGGCAATATAATGGAGACTCCACAAACACTCTGTTATTGAGATATACAAGTGCTTCAACCAGAAACCTTTCTGCCTATCCTCCTTCTTTTCTCTAGCTACTAAGTAATTAACAGGAGGAAAGGATCAGTGTTAATTAATTAATTAATTAATCTCTCAGAGAATTTGCAAAATATGACTAGAACTATTAGAAAAATATGGGGGCTTTTCAAGCAAGCCACAGCATCATTAAGAAGAGAATAGAGAATAAAAACCAAAGTAGTAGCTGGAGAACCCTAAATAAAGGGGCTTTAAGCTAGAGCATCACAACTTTGACTAATTAATCCCTTCAGTAGTTAAGAACAGATTCCTACTAGCTTACTGGGTATTAGAAATAGTATATATAGAAACTAGAGGGTATTTCCTGATGATGTTATAAACCCTTACTTTTTGTCTTGCGATGCATGGTATTTTAAAACTCTCAATTATTCAGATAGAGCCATGCTAACTGGGACTACCTTCCTACCTGATACATGCAGACTGCACTATCTTGCATCTTTTATTTCTGATTGGTCTACACTCAATCCAGATTTCAAATTTCTGTATTTCTCCTCTGCCTCTAAGTTCTGTGCTTAAAAAACTAAGATGTGTTCTTCAGCACTGAAAATGTACTTCAGAAAGATTATAGCTCAAGTTATCCATCCTATGGAGGTGTGTAAAATTATTAAGGTACTTAAATTTTTTTTATAAGTACTTGAGTTTGAAAGTGGGCTCAGGCAATATGAAATGATTTAAAATTACTGTAGCTCTTTTTCTAATTTAGGAGATTTGTAGTTTCCCAACTCAAAATTGGTGGGTTTTTTTTAATGCATAATGAACTATGAATGGAATTTAAATGTCTGATCACCCAAGACTGGATGAAGTGAAGATCAAATGTCAGGAGTCTAAAGGAACTACTGTACTAATGAGAGTGTTTCAATGGGCTATTAACCTCCTTCCTCTGATGATTTTTTCTACTATGATGTATATGGCCAGATCCTTGATCTCACATTGATTTTTGGTCTTCTGACCCTTTAACAACATAGAAAACATGACAAAAAAAAAATAGCAGTGAATTATGGGTATTCTTTTTTCTTTCAATAGGAATTTATTTTTCCCACAATCATCAGAAACTTTTTTTGCTTGTTTGGTTTGAAACTACCTGTCACAGTATGTTCCAAAGACTGAAATAAAGAAGGAAAATGAGAAGCCAAAGTTTCATGATCTCCTAAAACTGACAGTGTTTTTAGAAAAGGACAGCAGAAATCTGTTTCTCTTTCAATTCACACAGATTTCTCTTTTTATTTCCACCAGAAGTCAAAAACCAAAACTGTTGTTGTGCAGATAGACATACACAGCCTACTTGAAATGTTTCATAGATGACCTGAAGAAGGTTGTAGAATCTTTATCTTTTTTTAAATCTTTTTTCCTAATTTTATCTTGTTGTTTTAATAATACTATTTTTTTTTTCTTGGTCTATGTTTTCTTTAATCAGGATCCTATTTGTAGTTACTTCTGGAAACCCCTAGGGGCTTCTGCATCCAGAAATTTCTACTAGTTGCTTCTTGAAGATATCTTGATTAATCTTGATTGTAAAGGAAGCAGTAGTCTGTAACAGAAGCTGAGAGAGGAACATCAGGCTGTTCTTCATCTGCTTTGAGACAAAACTGTTTAGCTGATATGCATGAGAGAGGCAATATGGACACCAGCAGGGCAGACGATTGAAGAGGGTCTAGAAGTTCTGCTCCAGACAGTTTGGGACTCTGTGATTGAAGTGGTGATGGACTGTGGCCATTCCTCCATTCTTTGCCAGCTGTAGAAAGTGCCCATTGCAAACTGGAGACCTTGACTTGGAAGGAGCTCCAGAGGTGGATGCTTGCACATAGGCTTGGGACTGCAGGGGTGCCTGTTGCCCCTCCTGCTCTGGCATGACAGCAGGAGGTACAGAAGGAGGAGAGAGCTGATTGCATGGCACCAGGATGCTTAACAGGACAGTGATACTTTTCACAGACACTTTGTAGAGGAGAAAAATTTTGGTCACAAAATCCAAGGATGAAAGGAGAGCTTAATGGTAGAACAATACTCCAAAGATGTGGGAAACTGGAAGGTTATGATGACAAGAAAAAACTTCACCAATCAGAGCATCAGCAATGGCTTAATTGTTAAGGAAGGCGAACAAGTCTAATTGAGGTGGGCCTCCAAGCCAGCTTGGCGTGGACTGACCATTAGCATTGAAAGGAAGCATCTGGTGACAACAGCTGGTGCTTCCTTTCTGCTTCCCTGCACTTGCGGTATGTCTAGGGACACTATCCAGGAAGATTTGTTGCTTACAGAAAGGCAAATTCTGCTCCTGAAATCTTCCTGGCCTTTGCAGCTAAATCTTGCCATTTATCCACAGGTGAACAGGCAAAACTTGATTATCAACTGGCTGTTGCTGGTGTTACAGGCAGGACTTTTGTTATTTTACCATGCTCCCATATTTGAGAAAAAAAGAACCGCTAACAAGATATAAATCTTGGTTAAAAAGAACATTAAAGAAAGTGACCAAAATCAGAACTTCCAGCCAGTGAGAATTCTGTTTCATTTCACTAAAAGAACATAATATAAAACAGCTGGACAGGTTTTTGTTTTTTTTTTTTTTACTCCCCAAATCATTAAAATAATAAATTGATAACAAATATCTGCTCTTATCATAAAAATGTACTTGAAAAAAAGAATTACAATAAATAAACAAATTTTGAATACCTTATTGGATTATCAAATGAAATGTCATAGAAATATGATTCCGTTGACATTGATTTTAGTTATTATGTACCGATATTTGCTGGCAAAAAAATGTGCTACAAATAACCTTTCTATGAATGAGCAGTAGTCTCTTGGTAGGAAAAGGAGTCATTGCCCTTACTCTCACACAATCTCAAAAATTCTGAGTAGAAGCAAAGCCCCAAAGTTCAGTGATGAACCAAGCAGACAAGGAAGTTGAGCTTTCCCAGCTTCCCCTCTTCCCTTCTGTTCTACTAAATGAAAGATTTATGTCTCCCTTAAGGATTGTATCATTTTCCATAGAGAAAAATAACAAACTCTTAACACAGACTAGAGAAAACTATGTTATCAGAAGTAGCAGTTATTCCTGAATATAAAGGACTGCACCATGAAGTCCAAATTTGTGGTCCTTATTCAAAATCTATACTGACTGGTGCTAAATTGTATCATTCAAAGATAATTTATATTTAAGCTTATTGCTTCAGGATATCTTAGTGCTTGCATAAGAGTATCAAACATGTAAGAAGTAGAAAATAAGAAAGTAAGAAAACAGACAGAATTGATTAAGAAAATAGAAAAAAATGAAGTTTTTTGAGGAAGAAAAGTGACTGGTGAGATAGTGCCATGAAGAAAAGAAATTCAAACCACAAACTATCTTAGATTATACAGTACAAATTAATTTGACTGTATGGACATATCTGCTTCCTTACTAAATAATGAAAAATATTTCTGATAACATTTATACTTTGTTGTTGCTGGAGAAAATGATAAAAACTAAATAGCAAAGCAAATTATCCAAGGATTCAAATGTTTTTTTCACTGTGGAAGAGACATTAGGGAAGTGAGAAGTATCTGAGCATAGTATGAAAGTCTGCATTGAAATTCAGAGTTTAAAAAAATAGTTTAATTGTGACATTTGCCTACAGTATTATCATGTATATGCAATACTTTAAGACAGTACATCCTGATTTTAATTTTCTCCCCAAAGCTATTTTGGTTTCTGCTTACAGGGAAATATTAATCTGCAATACATCATGTACCTTAGCAAGTAAATTTTAATTCTTATGATCCAGTGAATGTCTGAAGTAAAATATATATTTTTAATTATTTAAAAAATAATAATAAGACAGAATAAAAATGCACTGAGATTTACATAAAGCTAAAACTAACATTAAAAATTAATGTTAAAATTAAAAAAAACACCAGAAAACCCCACCCATAATTTAACACAAATGAAAAAGAGCTAAACAAAGCTGCAAAGCTCAGCTGTAAACTAAAGTTTGCAGTAAACATATTAAGGGCTACCTACAGAAATTGAGTTTGTCAGAAGACAAAGAAGTGAAAAATTTATAGAATTAAAAATATAGCTTGTTTCATGCAGAAGTTTAAAAAAAACCCATGTAATTCTGAAAACTAGTGAAATCCAGGTAAGAATACATTAAACCTTATGTTTCTTAAAGCATTATGTGTGTGTATTAGAAATAAAATATGTCCATACAGAAAGTCTCTTTTGAAAAACCTTGATAACCATTTTATGCTTCCTTATTTTCAATTTAAAATGGAGTTAGGAATGTAAAGTATTCATACATTGGTCCCCATCTTAGCAAAAAATGAATATTGTCTTGGATATAATTCATATTTAGTGACCTTTTTTCCCCACATCAAAAATTCTTATAGAGGCTCAGATAAATTATTTGACTATAGCCCATAACTGAAAATGGTATTTTTATGAAGTTATAGATAACGCCACCACCACCAACAAAACAACAACAATAATGATAATAATAATTATTATTATTATTAGTACTACTACTACAATGTTTTTACATAAGAGAAGTATTAATTTAGAATTGCTCTTATAAAAGTAATTTCTCTGTTTCTTGCAGTGGCCAAGGCTCATACTCTGCTTTATAGTTATTGACACACTATGATCTTCTGATCTTTCAAAGTGAGGCTTCATTTTTGTACTACTATTTTCAAAAGTGTAATTTCTGTAACAAAAGCACTAGCACTTACTCGATCAAGATCAAGGAGTGCGTGGAACACGTCCACTGACATTTCCCTTGGGAAAACATCCCTTCTTTGCCTTTTCCTGTGCTAGATGGGCAGAGCAGCTCTCTTTCCCCCATTGCCCAGACATATTGCTGCCAGTGGCTGCTACTGAGAGCTTCATTTCCACAAACTCCCCCTTAGGGGTGTTGGCCAAATTCATCTTCAGTTCATTTACATGATATTGGAGCAGGAAATAAATGGGAAAATCTAGGTTAGGGAAGAATGGGGTTATATATAAAAATCATACAGTTTATTTAAGGATGGTATGCATTTACTGTCTCATGAAATCAAAACCATCTAAATTGTGAGGAATAATTAGTCTCAACTCTTCACATTTCTTTGCTGATTAGATGTTTGCAATGTCTTTTGTGAGCTGCTTTTTACACTCAGCAATGCAATCAGTTTAGTTAATTGTAAACTGTAGAGGCCTTTATTATATTTTAATTTAGTTGCTCTATGACTCCCTCCTAACAAAAAATAATATATATTCAATTGATTCATGGTGTGAAGTATCAGTGACGACAGTTTCATACATGCGTAGTATGTCACGAAATACAGTAATATTCAGAGTTGTTCTTATTCAACAAAATCAGAGAAGTATCTATTTATTCAGACTAAAAAAATTATCACACAAACAATTTAAATATTAATGAAAAATGGTTTTACTAAGTCAACAGATCTCTGCAAATATCCTCATTTGTAATGGATGAATTTAGATTATTTCCTTTCTGCTTCATGAACAATTACTGACTTTGACTTCATGTCTTATAGTACATATGATATCATTTTATTCTTCTGATTATCTGAGCAGCCTTTTACAATCCTTCTTCTGTTCTTGCATACCACCTTATTGCTCAAAGACATGAAATTCTTGTTCCAGTTGAATGTCTGAAGTGTTTTGCATGACATTTACATTTAATGAAATGTTGTATTACATGAATTACAAGCAAAGAGCATTAGGAAATACAACTGCAAATCTTAACTCCCAACAACAGACAACAGCTATCTAACCACTTAGTACAACATGCAAAATGGCACTTCTGCCCTGGGCATTCAGCAGAACTAGAATTGAAGTAAGAAAATTAAAGAGAAGTGCAAAAAACCTCCCTCTTGCTTCAGTGATTTTTGTCCTTGAGAACCAAAAGAAAACTTGATGATTAAAGATTTCAATCATGTATATTTACAACGCCTGCAATCTTGTCTGAGCATCTAAATCATACCTAAACCCCTTTGTTTGTTCTCTCTCTCTCTCTCTAGCTACAAGACTCTTGCATACTTAGGGTTTGGAGTTTTTTCTTCATCAAAGTGGTTTTTTTCAGAACATAATCTTGATGACTTTACACTGAAAACTCCCATGTCTAGATAACTCCATTATAACAATAATTTTCTGTTTCCTGGGTTGTGCTGGAAAGAAAATCGAGGTAATGCAAATAATCAAACTACAACAGTGTCCATGTCTGCACTGTATTTTATACTTTCTGATCATTTTTTAATTTTTCCAAATCCAGATCTGCCTTAATCCAAAATCTGTTACTGTATTATCTTATCACTGTTACTGTTTCCAAATTAAAAGTTTCAGAAGCTCAAGTGTGTTACAAACTTAGGCACAGCATAATCAATATGGACATATATATTTTATATCTTTTGGATGAACACATTTTTGACTCAGAGCTCAGATCAGGATTGCTTATAAAATGTTGTGCTGATGTATGTTCAAATATAAAAATCTGAGGCAGGGAGTGCTGTGGACAGGGTGGGAGCTTCATACAAAGTTCATTAAAAATGCCCTCCCATTGAGTCACAAGGCGCAGAAAGAACACCCAAGTTCACCCCAAGTCCACTTCTCAGAGGGGAGCCTGGGTGTGGCTGGATCCAGTCTTGGCCTCAGGTTTTGGAACACCAGAGGTAGCCTGTTCCACTGGATTCCCAGAGGCAGAGACCAGGCCTATCTACACCACCACTAGATCTTCAGAGGAAGACTACACCCATTCTGCAGGATCACTGCTCCAACAGAACCACACCTGACACTCCAGGAGGGCTGCAGCCACCATTCCAATTGGACTGCTATCAACACACTGGCCAACAGGGTGTCAGGTCGTATTGTGACTGTCAGTACTGCTTTGCATTGCTGCATTTTTTTTTACTTTTAGTTTTTTTCCAAATAAAGAACAGTTATTTCTGCTCCCGTATCTTTGCCTAAGAGTACTTTAATTTCAAATTGATAATAATTCAGAGGGAGGGTGTCTACATTCTCATTTTCAAGGGAGGCTCCAGCCTTCCTTAGCAGACACCTGTCTTTTCAAACCAAGACATAATTATACTAAAGCAATTGTATTACAGCTAGAAAACCCAATTATTAAGTAGTAATTAATGTTACTCTTGCCAACTGTGGGCAAATGTCTTTCACTCACCCTCAAGGAGTAACCTTGAGGAGTGTCCCCCCACAAAGGAGGAATCTTCACACATACACTCCAAGGAGGGATATCAGTAGACCTTGTTAAAATTTGGAACTGTTTTTGTAGTACAAAATAATTGATTGCCAATCATATATATGTCTCCAGGCCAGCTGTGGCAGCATAACAGCTTTAGATAAATTATCAGAAGTGTAAGTTTTTGTTGGTTTATCCAGGTATTTTATCAGGTCTACCTCTTCTTCACCTTACTACAAGGATGTTTAACTTCTGGATTGACAAATCAGACTGGTTTCAGCATTATTCTACACCAAAAGCAACATGACACACCCTTCTTCATTTACACTGATCATTTTGCAAATAAGACATTGTTCAAGTTGTTTTACCCCATTACAGACAGAGCATCCTGCTAGTGGGGGTTGAACGCAGCCTTTGGAAAAGCAGTATTTCGTACATATAACTCTAAAATGACACATCCAATAGTTTGCTGTCAAATAGGAGCAGCACATAAAATCTATTATTTTTCTTCTTTAAACACTAAATCTTTATCTCACCCTTGGATACAATTTATAAATTAAAATAAACAAATAAATAAATAAAATTTTTGAGATAACTGTAGGTTTGTCTACCACTAGAGGCATCTTCACAGAACTACAAATTTACTTTTTTCCTAGGATTGCTGTTTGAGTTCTGCTCATCTAAATCTCAATTATTTTGTCTTTAACTACTATTCTTCATAAAATACATTCTTGTGAGACTTTCCAGTTAAGTTAAGCAGGGACTGGAGTAGTTATGAATGGCTAACCAAGAATGACAAAAAACGCTAGAAAAATGCCTATTTTAATTTCCATAGTGATATGCATCTTGAAATATCATCTTCATTGTGAAAACTAAAGCACAAAGGCAATCAACATATCTCACGTTATCGAGATCTACATATTGCATGATAAATCCATGTTATTTTCATTTTTACCTCTAATTAATTGTGGTTACTATCTCAAAATTTGGGGTTTTTTTGTTTGTTTTTTTTGGTTGTTTTGTTTTTGTTTTTTTTTAAGATAGTTTTTATTTTAGAATAAAAAATAAAAAAAAAAATATAATGTGGAGGCAAAAACCTAAACACATCTCTACAGATCATAGATGTGAGTTTCAGAAATAAACTTTTTTTATTTATTACTAAGCTTTGGATAATCCATAATACAAATAAAAGCCTCTTGGAGATGAGCTTACCATACTTTCTGTAGTGACTTTTAGTTTTTGTGCTGAGAGGAAGGAATGCCTGAATCAGTTCTGCCCTTACAGGCTTCCCCTACTGAGTTCTGAGTGCATATCTGACACATGTTCTTGCTCTCACAGAAGGGGGGCTGCTTCTGCACAACTCCTTGTTCTTCAACCTGGTCTCAGCACCAAGATTCTGCTTTAATGGCAGGGATCAGCCCACTCCATCTCACATCTGCCTTTGTGGTAGCTCTGTGGCTAGGCTGCACTCTCAAAGCGGTGTCTTAAATTATGCAGTACTCCATGACACAATGTATAATTTCATCATGGCACAAATTACTACAGGATGTCATGAGCATAAATTATTTCAATCGGTTTCATAAACTGTCAGGAAAATTCATGGAAGAACAGGCCACTCAGCACTATCAAGGGCAAAGATGAAGGCTATGGAAGAGAAAGCCTCTGGAGCCACAGATGACTGGAGAGTGTGGGTGGTTTCTCCATATGCTCCTTGTGTTTTTAATTAAAATTTGCCTCAGGATCTATTGTTGGCTGTGGTTCTATGCAAGATACTGCACTAGAGAAACATTCATTCTTATCAAATATCATTCTGAACTTATTTAACTTCCAACATCTGGTAAGGGTTGATTTTTTTGTATGTGGAAATATTATTTCCAGTGATCCTTGCATACTACTGCTTAAATTCCTGCTTTTTTTAAAAAAAACTTTGTTTAATTTTTACACTTTAAACCAAACAAACACCTCTAAAAATTATTAATCCAGTAAATTTTATCATACTGTAATAAAATACTAGAACACCGTTTTCACTGATATGTTTAGTTCATCTCTAGATTCAACTCTGCTTCCACTGGAGAGGGAAAAAAAAAAAAAGGGAAAAGCAAGTTAATAAGGTAAAAGGTCAGATATTTCTTTTTCTTTTATATGTCTGAATACACACTGGAGAATAGAATAGAATAGAATAGAATAGAATACTGAATGATATAATCCAGCCAAACTTGAATTTAAAAAAAATTAAAAAAAAAAAGACAGTATATTTACATGGTCATACAGTAAATATTGCAATGCCCTGCAAGTGAGCAGGTCCCTTCTTACTCACCTTCTAAGGCTGTAAAAGGGTGGCCCAAAAAAAGCCGGGCACTGTTTTGTGCTGCAATCAATAGCATGACAACACACCAAGCCATGCTGACAGGAGTGGAACAGGGTCCAAAGAAGAATTAATCCTCCTGTGGCGAAGACTGCATGCAGACTCATTTTCTGGGATGTGAAGATTGACTACTCACTTTTTTATCACTGTCTACATGCTTAGCTTCTTCTTCCATGATAACTGAAATTGTAGTGAATAGCTGTCATCTTGCAATAGCTGTTGCCTGGTGTTATCCTAAAACTCACTTTGGGGTATGTGTGGGATTGTAAGAGACTGAAAGCACTCCTGGGGTTCCTAGTTACAGTTACTATCCAGTAGAAATATTATGTTCCACACATTCAGCTTGTAAGTCACTTCAGTAGCAAGAGAGTAATTTCTGCTCATTTCCATCATGAATCAGATGAGCAGTTTCCAGGCGTACTTACATGGCACAAAAAGCTTCAGGATTCTTGTTGGATTGTTGTTGTCACTATATCGTTGAATATCACATACACATAACTAAAAACTACCATATCAAGCAGGGTTGAGCCTCTGCCCATTTTTAAATTTACATCTAGGATATAGATCCTTATGTATGAAAATAAGGTCTTCATTACAAAATAGTCACTCATTCCGCCTCTAACATGTTTTGTTTGAACGATGCATATAAATGTCCCAAACAATTAAATATTACCTGCTCATATATAAACAGGGTGGAACTTAGTGATCTTATTATGAAGCAAGCTTTTTGTGTCACAGGTAAAAAGTAGTGATGATTATAGATTTCTTATAAACAGAAGATGCCTCTAGATAAAATAATTTTATTTGTGCTGTTTTTGTAACCAGGTTTGCTTCACCAATCAGTAAACTAACAATGACACCTTGTCAGAGTAAGCTGGTAATAACTAAAAGTGCACAGTTGGACTTTCACAGGCACATTATATTCATTTGGGGAAATGAGATAAAATAAGATGTCATAAATTTATTGTCTGTAAAAGCTTTGACAACTTAAGTCTACCTGTTAATTAATTTTCTTCATGGAATAGTTGAAAAATTACTTTTAAACACTTCCAGATCAGAATGGTGAGTGTAAGCATGGGAGAAAAATTAGTTTTTGTCTGCCATATTCTAGCAAACACTTTTGTTCTGAAATGGTGCTATAAATATTGGTAAAAGTATTCTGTGCTGGCAAGCGAGTAAGGTCAGAGTAGACCAGTGCAGGGTCTTTGCTGGATCTCACTGAGAATGGTCTGAGGTACTCTAAATTGCAGGTTGTATTAATTACATACACATGCTTAAGAAAGTTTTCCTTAGGTTTCTCTAAGTGGGCACCCCATTAGAGCAGACACAGTCCGTCCAAGATCACCAGCTTCTTGAATACAATGCCTTTCACAGGCCTCTGAGTACAGGGTGGGAAAGCTGGGGGGCTGCATTTTAGTGAAAGTCACAATACTGACTTTCCAAGGAGAAAGAAACTGTAGTGGCATCGGGCCACTACCTTTTATAAACCAGAATAAACTGCACTTTCACTCAAATATTTTCTTTCAGACTTGTCGGACAAGAGAGAGTCAAATGAGATTATAAAGTTCTATTTATTTTAATCATTCACTGTTTAATAAATGAACAGAACTTAATTCATTATAAATATTGATGTTGGACTGCTTACTTTAGTTATAAAAACAAGATGAAGAATATAAACTTACTGTGTAAAATATCAGTCTTGATCTTCCTTTATTGAATGTTCATCCCATTGCTAATGTCTAGAAACAGCTTTATTGTGCCCTGTTATTTTATGAAAGTGTGAATTGGAAAGTAATATAAAAAGGGCTGAGGAAAAGGCTACAATTATTTAGTTTCCTACTACAAATTCTGAATTTTTGAAACATGAGTTTTCTAAACTGAAGACAAAACATTCTTCTCCTTCCAAATGCATAAAGACTCATTGAAAATCTTTGAAACTGATGAAAAAAATCATGTTTTATTCAACAGTATCTGGTTTAGGCCACCAGAAATTTATGTCACTTGGAGATCGGTTTTGGACACCAAACATCATAAACTGTTTAAAACAAGGAGCAATTATTCTAGTCTACTTGTGGAAGGAGAAGAAAGTGAAGAATGAACTCTGTTTGCACAAGATCTTGTAACATAGCCACTTTCCTCTAAAGAGTAGTATTTCCAGCCCTAGCTTCTCCTTTTCTGAAACCAATACTTGTAGCGACATTATGAGGGGCAATGGTTTTAAATTAAAATGGGCAAATTCAGACTGGATATAAGCTAGATTCTTTTTTTCTTTTTAAAGATAAGGGTAGCAAAAGAGGCTGTCCGAAGATGTGGATGTCTCATGCCTAGACATATTCAAAATTGGAGACAGGGCTTTGAGCACCCTGATGTAGTGACACATATCCCTGTCCATGGCAGATGAGGTTGGACAAGATGAACTTTGAATGTCCCTTCCAACCCATACCATTCTATGGTTTTTTTTTTACTCTGGTTAAGTAGTAACAACTTCCAATTTAAATATATTGGGTAGTGTTCCTGGTTCCTTAATACAGTAAATAAGATAGACTCTGTTTAAATAAAATCTACCATGGATTTTGGCCAGCTCTGCTGCCAACAGAAAAACTGATCAAAAATAAGGTTATTCTGGTACTACATTTGCATTTATATAAAAAGAAAATATGCAAACCGTCCAGCAGTAAAAGAGGTAAGCTTCTTGACTAGTGTAATATATGATAGACAAATTAAAAATCTTGAAGCACTTTCTGTGAATATTTCAGACCAATAAAGAATATTTTTCCTATGGCTTATACTAAATTCTTTTTATTATTATTTTTTGTTTCTCTCCATTTTCTATATGTCAACTAGGATAAAACATTAATATAAACAGAAAAACATTAAGGAAAAACTAATTTATCTTAATTAAATTCCTTATTTAAATCAGTTCCACCATGTTTTCTCACAATTCATTTTCTCCCAATTTGAATATCTTATGAAGGTTCATGCAGTTTTATAATTAACTCCAAGAGATCTCTGATAATTTTAGTGTAAGTTCGCCTCAGTACTCTCAGTTGAATTTCTCTTGGATATATAGTTGTAGGTTGACATCAGAATGTAACTACATTTCAGAGAGTGAAGAACAGCCCATCATATATGTTTGCTAAACTTGGGGTATATAATGCATAAAGAAGTATTATAAAACATATAGAGAAACAGCAATAGCCACAAAATTTCTGCATCCTGTCTGAAACATACCTCTCCAGAGTAGAGGTACCTCCAGTACAGAGGTGGCACAGAGCCAGAAAAAAGGGAATCAGGGAAACAAGTCAGGGTTTAGAGAGACTGACATGGCAGAGGAAGTCAGGGAACAGGTAGGTCTTCCTCCTTCCTATGAATTTATACTTATCAGAAAATAATTAGCATTCAAATATTTGATTACTCTTCAATTACTTATTAATCTCATTGTCAAATGTGGTGATTTGCTTGCATTAGTAGGACCAAATCAGAAGTCTAGCATGGTCAGAATGAATTTCCATCCAATACTATCTGACCTGATATGGCAAAGGTAGACTCAGTTTAAACACAAGCCTTTCTAGAGACCACAACATTAACTGCAGCCTCCTCAAGAGCTGGAGCAGAACACCAACAGTTAAGCCTTTCCTACACATTCACTTCCTGCAGATATGTGGAGTTAGTTAGGTACTGCTCTTTTCTCATTATTTGAGACAGGATAGCAGGAAAGAATACTGTCCTTTCAAGTCTGAGAAATCCCAATACATGGCACCACTCCCCTATGCCATCCATTTCAAAGTCCTGATTCTACAGTAGCCCACTGAATGTCTTGAATGTGCTCTCTGAAGACTAGGTGGTAGGGTGGGTCATCAGATGTTGGCAGGGAACCCTTGTGCTAGCCCCAACACTTTGTTGTGAAAGTGTAATTTTTTTTCCTATAATGAATTGAAAGGCCGAGGTGACAGAGAAGACACAGACTCTGAGAATTAACAGTAGAAAACCCAAAATTGAAAAAAAAAAAAGTCAGAGGTTTGCTTTAATCTTTCCAGTAGAGTGGCAGAAAATTTATTGTAGAGTTTCTGCTTTAGCTTCTCTGAGAGAAAATCATGGTACTTGCCAATTCCTCCAAGATCAAGGTATGTCTTTGACTAGAGCAGTTGCAGAACATAGCCATCCACAATACAAATTCGAACAACCCAAGGAGTTTATTTAAAGCTTGTTTGTCAAAGAAATCAAGCCCTAACTTAGACTAGCAAAAAAAATTCAGAGGCTAATTACAACTGTTTTGTCCATTTTAAATTAAATCCTTAGTGAGATTTCAAATATTATGACTCAAGAAAGCAGTATGAAGAAATTAACAATTATAAAGAAAAACTCATTGAGAAAAATATGTCTGTATAACTTAGCTTTGCATTCAGAGCTAAGGAAAAAATTCATTGTTTATTACTTGTTTTGCCCATTATGACTCGCAATTGCTATCCTTATCTCCAAACCTCATCTGCTTTTTGGGCACCAAAAAGACTGCAGTGTGTTGACCCTGACTGAATGACAGAGACCCACAAAAGCCATTTCATTACTCCTTCCACTAGTGGAAAAGGGGGCCAAAATATAATGAAAGGTTCATTAGCAAAGATAAGGACTGAGAGAGATCAATCTCCAATTAGTATCATGGACAAAGCAGACTCAACTTGTGGGCATTAATTGAATTTTTTACCAATTGGAATTAGGGCAGGTTAATGAGAAGTAAAATAAATCTTAAAAACACATTCACTGATTCCCAAGATCTGTCTCCTACCCCAGGGACCCAGGGAGACAGGGAATGGGGGATATGGTCAGCTCTTCTTATGCTGTTCCTGCCACTGCTTAGACAGAAGGTCTTTCCCTTGCTCCATCATGGCTTACCTCCCATGGGACACAGTTCTCCATGGACTTCTCCAAATTAGGTCACTCTTCCACGAGGTGCAGTCCTTCAAGGACAGCCAACGTGGATCCCCTACAGGGTAGCAAGTCCTGCCAGGAAACCTGCTCCATTGTGGGCTCCTCTCTCCATGAGTCCACAAGTTCCTGCATGGAACCTGTTCCAGCATGGGGCTCCCACGGGTTCATAGCCTCAGCTCTGGTGCCAGTCTCCTCCCTGGGCTGCAGGTGGATCTCCGCACGCCTGTGGACCTCAGGGGATGCAGGGGCACAGCTGTTTCACCATGGGATTCACCACACTCTGCAGAGGAATCCCAGCTCCAACTCCTCCAGCACTTCCTCCCCCTCCTGCCAAACCCTCCTTGGTTTCTGCAGAGCTGTTCCTCTCACTTGTTCTCACTCTGCACTTCTCTGGCTGCAATTATATCTGCACAATAATGTTTTTCCTTCTTAAATATCACAGAGGATTACTATCATTCCTGTTTGGCTCGGCCTTGGCCAGTGCCACATCCATCCTGGAGGCAGCTACCATTGACTCATGCCAGATATGGGAGAAGCTTCTGGGGGCTTCTCAAAGAAGTCGCCCCTATAACCCTCTCACTACCAAAACCTGGTCAGACAAATCCAATACATATATATTTCAGGAACATTTGCAATGGAGTTTCTAATTAATTTTCTCCATCCCATTACCATTTCTCCTCAAATGTATTCAAAGATTCAGGTTGTAAGAACATACAAAAAAAATTGTTTAGATATCAGGTCCCATTGTAAATAGTGGAATAATAAAAAATTAATTAATCTTGTCTAGACAGCTGTCTATCTGTTCAAACATAAACATCTTCAGGATAATGTGAAAGCTTCTTCTGTTCCACTTCTGTTCCTCTTACCTTCTGTTAACTGCAACATCCCGTATTGACTATAAGTCTCACATAGACATCTCAACTTAGATGTCCACACTTTAGTACCAAATTCTTCCCTTATTCTGTAAAAATATCCGTATTATTAGAAACTACCAAAATATGCACTGTTCTGGAAGAAGATTTAAAAGTATGTGAGATGAGAACATAACACTTCAACTGTATTGAGAGAAATTATTTTAATACTGAAATTGAAAATTAAATCAGGTGTGGGTACCTACTCTAAGCAAACTCTGTAAGGAATGAGCAATCATCTTTGCTACCTTCTAAGCTTAATAGGTTATTCTTGGCAAAATAGCCCAGTTTCTACCAAACAAATGAAAGTTGTTTCTGATTTATCCTTAAACAGCAGAACCTTTACACATGGCAAAAAATGTAGGGCAGATAAAATTTAGTCTGGTTTATACAATAAACTACCACTCTGACAGTCATAAATGATGAGAGTGAATTCCTGCTCCAATTATACTTTTTGACACTAAATGACTCATGCAATTCCTTTCTTGCTTGCTTTCTTAAATGTATAAACAGCTTTCAAAGCCCAGAAATTATTCATGAAGATAGGGAAATATCTCATTTCAATATTTAGGGCCTAAAATACTCTGTTTGGGAAGGCATTAAAATGTTTTTATAATTCCAAACAGTAATCCCTGGAAAGGTTTCATCCAGACACCTAGCATAAAGAATGATGACATTCACTCAACTATATTTGCATCCTCTCTTACCATGAATTATATAGAGCCTGTAATAGATGACAGAGAGATGACATGCAACATTTTAGGACACTTTAACAGGACCATAATGAGAATCATCTTCAGCAGTTCCTTGTTCCACAAGGTTATAGAGGATATTCTATGTTTAATTAGACAAGACTGGATGGGGGGAAATATCTCTGTTGTGTGATTATTCTGTCCCTGTTTGTGAGTCATCTGGGATAAGGAATCAAAAGCATAGTCCCCCTTAAAAAAAAACCCCTTTTCACAATAAAATGGACATTTTTTATTGTGGCAGTCTGAATTGCTGTTAGTAAAGTCCAGGGTAAGGAAGCAAAAAGGGCCTTTGCATAATATCCACAGATGTTTTATTCAGCTGCGCAGTGAGATGTTCAGGTCCCAGGTCACACATGGAGGGTGTCACTGAGGGGCCTGGGGGAGACCCTGGTCTCAGGGCAGTACAAAGATGAGAGCCAATCAAGAAACAGGGACGGAGTGGCTCAGGGACACAGGGACAGAAATAGGAACAGCAGAAGGAGCCAATGGGGTCTTAACAGCTTTTTGAGGTAAGTTTCTCGTGTCTCCCTAAACCAAGGAATGCCTCCCAAGGTCTCCACATTCTATTCCTCTATAAATGATAGGAAAACTATTTGGCTTGATAAAGAATTTTAAAAAATTGCAGTCAAGCTGGAATTTATTCTGTAGAGTTTTCCTGAAATTCTTATTGGCCATTTCAAGTTTCTTTCTAAAGTTATCTGTGTTTGAATCTAAAACTTAGTGTCAGCAAAAAGCACAAGAATAAAGCATAAAGCATAAAACTTTGGTTCAAACTGCTTTCAAGTAATCTATGTAGCTAAAGATGTCATATTTGCCAGAAAGTTTTCTCAAACATATCAAGGGTCATTCCCCATGAGAGAAAAAGCAGAAATGATAATTCTTTTCTCCCTCTGGTATTTGTCTTCTGTCTTCCTTTGCTCCTGTGGCTGACTTTGTACATGTAATCTAATAAAGTGATTTAGAGCAATTCATAATAATCTAATAAAAATAGTATTTTTAAATAACAGAAGATTATGTTAGTCTGTTACAGGTGTTGTGTGAATTAAAAAGGTCACAGAAAGCTTAATCTCTCCCTGCCAAAAAATGCTCCAAAACCACTCTTGCAAAGCTCCTCAGAAAATTTTTATTCATTCAATCATATGAAGTTAGGTTTTTATTATTATTTGGTTTTTTTTTTTGTTTTTGGGTTTTTTTTTTTTTTTTTTTTTTTTTTTTTTTAATACTGGAAAACTGCAGCAAATGGAACACAGAAGGTAATCAGAGGAAAAAATATTTTCACATGTGTATAATCAGTTTCTTAAATACAACCAGCATTCATTTGTCACTGACATTAAATATATAAAAATATATTAAAAATATATAATTACATTTATATATGTACTCCCCTGCAAACTTGAAGTGTATATCAGATAAAGCAAAGAGCACACACTGAATATCTACAACACTGAGAATAAGACGTGGACAGGATCTCTGAGTAAATATTAAAACGTCTGCCATGATATTTTTACCTTCCATCTGCTCTAAGAAAATCTCTATACACATACATAGTCCCATTGGAGATGCATTATCAAAACCTTTGTCTAAGGAGAGAATGAACATCTCCATGTGATTTTTTTTTTATTCACAGAGAAGAATAGAAAGAGTACATAAAAGGGCAAGGATGTTTTGTTTATGTATTTTTGTTTGAAGAGTCTGTCTACACATATTGTTTAATCAAGGTGTTCTGCACAAGCCTTTTTTTGGCAGTTCCTAAGGAATGAAAGTGGCAACATAAAAGTAGAAACACATTGTTATTTTAATCACCATAGAATAAAGCATTGCACATCAACTCACGCTCCAAGTCAAGTCCAGTTTCTCATGTCAGTTTAACAAAATTACAGCCTAAAACACTGAGTGTTGCTCTGAAGCATGGATCACAGGGTTCCTCTGTTACATTATTTTGACACTGTATTTCTAGTACGTTCACATCTATTGTGTCTATAAAACACTTTTTCTGTTTCATATCTGTTGGGGATGCCTGGATTCCACAAATGGTTCTCCCTGCCTGCTTTCTATTCTGCAGCTTCACTTCTTCAGACCTGCAGACAGAAATCTCTCACAAGACTATACAGATTCACACATTCGTTTCTCCATTATTGAAACAGAATGCATTGTTCTTTAGTTTTCCTTCAATTGAGTATTTTTCTTTGATTGAAGAATAGGTAGAATTTAAACTGCTTCCTATAAAGATTTCTTAGATGCTAAAAGTGCAGATTATGAGTCTAAAAACTAACTGTGCTCAGTAAGAAGCACCAATTTTATTCCTTTTAGGTCCTTCAAAAAGAATTATATTATAATACTCATTTGATTGTTCTGACAATCCAGAATTTCTCAGTTTTGAATCCAAATAGTTCCATGGCACTTTTGAACCTAACGTAGAAAAAAAGAAACAGCTCTCAAAAGCAAAACAGTACATTATATCTTTGGGATTTTTTTTTCTCCTTCATACTCTACATATTCCCTTCACCAGTGACAACAACTGTTTCCTCTGTCAATGCAGCATAAAACACCAGCATGGTTAAAATGCCTAATAGATATTTTTCTTTTTTTCCATTATTCTGGGAATATTTTTTTTTCAGGATTGCATGCACCAAATCATTTATACTGCATGTCACTTTTTACTCTTTTATATATATGAAGTAGAAAGAGAAAAATATAAGCAATATATCCCTAGATATAAGAGTTTCTGGAAATAGAAAGTCATTAAGGTGAAAGTGATATTTGTGTCAAAGTCCCCAAAGATTTCCAAAAGCCTTGATGAGAAGTGTGGATTACCTTTCTCAACAATACTTTTAAGTGGAGTGCAGAAGTAGCAGCTTCTTGTATTTATTTTCTGCTCTATAACATCTGCTTTCAGTTAAAAATGTTTGAGATGAAAGAAGCTGTGCTTTAAATTGGGGATCTACATTACACACCACTAGTTGTTTTTCCCTTGCCTACCTGTTATATAGGCATGAGAGGATTTTTCTGACTTGATTCTTCAGTATCATATAATGTAAAGTGAGTTCCTCTCACATATTCTTAACTCTGCCCTTGTCTAGCCACAATTTCTTCTGCACAATAACCTTTTTTTCATTTTTGAAGACACCATCTTAGAGCTGCTTCTGTTGTCTCTGATGGGCTCAGCCTTGGTTGGCAGCAGGTCCATCTTGGAGTCAGCTGGCACTGGTTCTGTCAGACACAGAGTAAATTTATGGCAGCTCCTCAGAGAAGCCACCCTTCTAACCTTCTGTGATACCAAAACCAAAACACAGTCCCAGAGCTGGATGCAGTACTCCAAGTGAGGTCTCACCTAAAAAGAGCAGAGGGGCAGAACCACCTTCCTTGACCTCTTGGCCACAATTCTTTTGATTAAGCCCAGGATGTGGTTGGCTTTCTGGGATGCAAGTGCACATTGACAGGTTGTGTTGAACTTCTTGTCATCCAAATCAACATAATTTTTCTTTTTCTGTGAAGTTTGCCTAATACTAAGATTTGGGTTTTTTTACAGCGTAAACAGAAAAGGGAAGGTGGCAACTGCATACCATGAAAATTGTCATGCCACCTGAAATCCTATACTGTCTCAGAAATAGACATTGAAGGATAAAATTTACTCACAATTCTGCCTAATTTCATGGACTACTTTTGCTATTTTGATAGAATTCTATTTAAATATTCTAACATCACAATGGCTTAATGCAAGTTTTTCACATGTTCCTCCCACCCTTCTAATTTCTTTGTGGGCATGCAAGGCTGAAGCCACAGTTATCATTTTACCTTCTCAAAATTCTTGCTGGTATCTATTCTCTCCATACATTAGCTCTTGGGAAGAACAAATGATGTAATTGGATTGCTTTTTTTCTTCAAGGTTCAGTCTAAGTGTTAATTCAGAGACATTATTAAAAGGAAATGATCTATAAATAGTTTATTCTCTTCAATTGAATGAAGGCTTCCAGTTTTGTGGAACATGGCTTTTTCCAATAACCTGATATTTTTAGGACTTTATCATGCCATGATTAATAATTAAAAATATTCCTAATTTGTTACTGCATTAGGTACAATTAAATTATGTTCAAAGAAACAATTTTTATATCCAATTCTCATTTGTTTCTCTTTTCTTTTGCAGAACATATAAGAATATTTCAGTGTACTGTATCCTATTAGACTTTAACCCGAGTTAAGTATATTTTTGCATTTATTTTGTCTTCAGATTTTTTGATCATCATAAAATTCCAGATCAAAAATACATAAAATTTAATTATATTTAGCTATATAGAAAAAGAACTATTAAGATAGGAAAAAGGAGACTGCATTTTGGAGAAATCATGATTACAGCTATACAAATGAAAAATATCTGGGATCAGATCTATAAATGAGAATGCTTCATTCTTTTTTGCTGGACAATTCCAAGAGTCTTTTTTGTGAACATAAATCCCCAGAAGATATATTTTTTCCAGAGGAGAAAGCTTACAGCTGCAAGTATGCAATATCTGAATTAAACATTGCTGCTGTTCCTGCTTTAATATTCTGGAGAGAAGAGAGGCCTGGGAGGGTGACCTAAAAAGGATTTGCTTCTTTTGGTTGAATCCATTTAGGGTATCTGTGAAATCCATTTTTAAAAATATGACCTGATCTTGTAAAATGAACAGGGAAAAGAATCTATCTTGAAACATTTCATGGGGCATGTAATGAGCAAGGTGTTTTTTGTTGCAACTGTTTTACAAATATCTAAAGAAATCCTCTTACTCCACATCTCAAATGACATATACATAATACAAAACTATCAGCTTCGTGGTGTTGAGGTTTTTTTTTTTTTTGTTTGGTTTGGTTGTTTTGGTTTTTTTTTGGGCGGGGGCGGGGGTTTGTGTGTAGAAGCTGGAAGAAAGAACATGTCTGAATTGTACTGGGGGCTGTAAAATTCATGTGTAAGATCTTGCAGTACCTAAGAAATGCTTGGTTTTCCTCAGTATATACTCAGGAAGAGTTTTAAATGCTCAGTGAATTTAAATCTGGTCTAGAGTCTTTCTAAACTGCAGGTTGTTTGATCATGTAGAATTTTGGCTTTCAGGACAACTTCTAGGCCAGCTAAGAAGATGGAAGCTTATCTCTGAACTCTAAATATATTTGAATGAAACACAGTCTGAATCATTACACAGTTTGGTGAAAAAAAAAAAGAAAAAAAAAAGTAATATAATTATTTAGATGCCATTTCAGTAAAACTGATCTGTCCTTAATTACTGAGTTGTGGATTTTTACCTGCAGAGAATAGGTTAAAAATACTGTGCAGAATTACAGGAAGTTATCCTCATATTAAGGAATGAAATATCCCTTTTGCGGTTGGAACATTGAAATGTTAATCTAGAATGAATCAAGAATGTAAACTCCCAGTAACAGCCTTAGACACAAAGTAGAGCAGCCACTATATTTAAGAAGTGCAGGTGTTCCCCCTTAGATATTAGTACAGATTAAGTCACTTATCCTCATTTTTATTTATTAATGAATATTTAAAATCAGGACTTTTAAAAAGCTGGCTGGGACTCATTAATCTATCCATATATATATTATTTGATTGCAAATTAGCCACTAGATGACATAATGTTACTTTTTGTATATTCTTTCTCTTCCTAACACCTAAAATCAAATTGTCTATGCAAAGTTAGTTTCAAAAGTAGAGGAGGATGGACTCAATGACCTTTGAGGTCTTTTCTAACCTTAACAATTCTATGTCAGCTCTGTTCCCTCTCTCCTGTCCCCTCCTCCCCGTGCTCATCATATATCAGTTTATTTTTGATTGCTTAGTATTGTTTTGGTAGAAGAAATATGTCATGGTTTACCAATATTGTTGTGTACTAGATTTTCTAAGACCATCCTGCAGTGTAAAAGTTTACAGGAAATGAAGTGCCCAGTTTCTAAAATCTGAGAAGCTCATTTGTTTTCATTTGTAAGGTAAAACTAAGTTCACAGCTTTGTAGTTATAAGGAAAATCCAGTGAGAGCGTCAGGATCCACAGTTTAAAAATTGGGGTCCTGAGAGTTGTGCTCTTCAAATTATATGGCAATGTGAGTCAAAGAATCACTTTAAAGTGTTACAATATAACAGATGTTCTTGGTCTGAAATTGTCAGTCTTCAAAGCAAGGGCCAACTCAGAGGAGAGCACAGGTAGAACTGAGAATATCTGACATAGTGTCACTGAGACACAGACAGAGATTTAATCTAGTACTGGCTATATTTTTAGTCACTGCTCTTTATTATACAGTGGATTCATTTTTCATTAATTTCCTTTTGTGCAAAGCATTCATGTCCTTTCACTATGTTCCTTCTACCAATCCATGTATTTTTTCTGCTGGTAGTCCAGCCCAGGTCCCAGAATTCTAGACTTGTCTCCACAGGGCTGAACAAAGCAGGAGCTGCTCTTTGAGCTGCTGGCCACACTCTGCCTAATGCAGCCCTGGAGATTGTTGGCAGCTTTTGGTGCAAGGGCACATTGCTGGGTGATGGGAGAGTTGGTGTTCACCAGGAACCCCAGATCCCTTCTCTGCATCTCTTTCCAAACACCTCTGCTCCACCCCTGCCATGTATTGGTGCATGAGGTTGTCACTTAATGGAGCAGAATGCAACAGAATGTAGTAACAGCAGAATAAATTCTCCTTACATACAACACATATCATATACCATGATTATGTGGAATGTAATTTTATGGTTTTTATTGTGTGTGTACCATGATTATGTGGAGTGTAATTTAATGGTTTTATTTGTGTGTGAAAGGGAGAGCAACATATCTAGAGACAGATAAGATATTACGAAATTTATACTTAAAGAGGTGCAAAAAGACATTAAAATGGGGACGATCCACCCATATACGTTGAGTTAGAGAGCAACTGCATTCAAGAAAATATAAAGAGTAGTCCTAAAATATCCAAAAGAAATTGAACTTCTGAATACCAAAATAATGTCCAATTCTGAACAAATGATTTTTCCATTCTCTCTGAAGAACAGGTTATTATCTTGAAAATATTGAAATAAATTAGGTGGCATACGACAGAATTCATGTTGATAAAGTCAACAGAGAGCTCAACTGCAGGCTAAGGCATTATCAATGACAGGACTGAATGGAAGATTAATAGTTAAAATTACTGGTAGAAAATGTAATCATCCCACCATTCTCCATAAAAATAGATATTCAAATATAATCAGAAGAAGATAAAGAATTTGACATTTTTCATATGGATCGACAAATCTAACTAGCAATTAAAAGTAAAAAGGCTTTTGAAAATTAAATACATAAGTCATAGGTAGGGAAAAAAATGAACTCTTAACCAGGCATTCTGTTTTTCTGTGATTCTGCAATCTGCCAATGATGAAAAGATTAAAATATTTTAGAACAGAATTCAGGAGATAATCCTGCATGAGCTATAATCTCCTGTTTCAATCTAGTAAAAGCAAATGGACCCAAATCCAGTGAAATGTTTGAAATATTTTCCACGGTGCTATTTAAAGTATCAACTAATAGAAGTTCAGAGATTACATTTAAGTATTTGTATTATAATGTGTGAACAGTATTTTTCTGTTGCTTTGCACTTTAAACCTATCCTAGCAGAGGGCACTGATGTTATACACTGTATAATGCATTCAAACAGAATGGTGAAAGAGGTCAGATTTGATGCCAGATGTCTAATCTATCTCAATTATCTAATTTTAAACCCTCTTGGCACAAAGAGAGTGAAAATAAATTTTCTATTTACCATTAATTTTCCCACTGAGTATAGCATGTTGATAAAGAAAGCAAACACACAAACACTCTAAATGGATAATAACCTGGCACCATTGATCTAGTTTTGAAGGTTAATTAATCATACACTTGCCTTCAAGAAAGTGTTATATTACAATGAACCTTATTTCTTACTGACTTTATTAGCTGGGTACTTCCACCCTCAGCACCCACAGCCAAGGCAAAGATTTGACTTTCAAAAGCTCCTTAGAAGCTCAGGTTAACAGTATGCAAATTATCTACAGTTCAGTTCAAATATTTATCACTGCATATCCTGTATTATTTATAACACTGACCAGAATAGCTGGAGCAAACTGGAATGCACATGTATTCTACAGTGTAGTGCACTGGAAGGTTTGCTATAGAACAATTACTCTCATCTCAGTGGCAATAAATCAGTGAAATGAGAATTAATAATTTCTACCCATTATGCTACCCCAGAAATTTATTCTGAAGTCATGAACAAGAAAAAGCTCACAGTGTATTGACTCAAATTATTTCTAAATATGCAGTGGATTTTGTTCTCTCTAACAAAAAAAAAAAAATTACTAGTTAAAGAAGAATGATGTATATTATTTCCTCACATAAGTGATGATAGAGATTACACTTTTCTTGATATCTCAAGTATACTCATGTCGCCCTGATTTTGTAAGATTTT
>NW_024503456.1:0-525 GCF_017590055.1 Onychostruthus taczanowskii | reverse complement strand
CCACCAAACCATCCCAGGATTCCGTAAAAGGAAAAAAACCCTGGGAATTCCTGTAGGATTTCCTGCCCCATTCCTGCATTTCTCCTGATGCTTCCCAGCTTTATCTCAGCTCCTATTCACAAGGATCTATCAGAGGTAATCCCAAATTTCTTCAGGCATCCAGAAATCCAGCCCTGCTCCATCCATCCCAAAGAATTCCCAGAAGGATCCAGGAATTAAATCCTGCCTGGAGGCATCCAAGGAAAAACAAATCCAAGGAAAAGCCAAACAGCAAAATCCTTTCAGGCTCCTCCAGGGGACTTTTTTTGGGATGCAAATTCTCCAGCTTTCCAAAGGTTCCGGTGCTGTCAGGCCTTGGAATGATCCCAAATCCCGGATCCTGCTCAATTCCCAGTGCTCTGCTCCCAGCAGCTACTCCTGGAAAATTCCCACTTTGGAGTCCTTTGGAATTCCAGCCTCCCAGGAAGGAATTTTGGGATTTGGGGCTTCACTCCAAGTCTCCCTGGGCAGCCCCTTCCCAGGCCT
>NW_024503455.1:0-525 GCF_017590055.1 Onychostruthus taczanowskii | reverse complement strand
GGGGGGGGGGTCTCTAATGGAAAAGTCCCATTAAAAATGGGAGGATCCATTTAAAAAAAAAAAGGGGGGGACACCATTAAAAATGGAAGGATCCATTGTAAAAATAGGGGGGAAGACCGCCTAAAATGGGGGGGAATTAAAGGGGGTATTTAATGGAAGGAAAAGGGGGAGGGGGCACCCCCAGAAGTGGGGACCCCTCCCCAAATTGGGGGCTCCCCCCTCACCTGTCCCACCTCGCTGTCGGTGGAGCGGCCGCGCTTTTTGTCGTCCTCCGAATTCTCCTGGGGGGGAAAAGGGGAAATTTTGGGGGGGTCAGGGCAGCCCGAAATTGGGGAGGGGGCCCCAAAATTGAGGGGGGGATCCCAAAATTGATGGGGGGGGGTCTTCATCAACCTCCGGGGGTGGGTTTGGGGTTTTTGGGGTTTTTTTTTGGTGTCTTTTGGGTGTTTTTGGGGGTTTTTTGGGTTATTTTGGAGGTTTCTTGGTGGTTTTTTGGGAGTGATTTTTGGGGTTTTTTGGGGTTTT
>NW_024503454.1:0-529 GCF_017590055.1 Onychostruthus taczanowskii | reverse complement strand
CTCCTGCACAGCTCACCTCTGGCCCCTCTGCTCAGCCTGCCTCAGCCTTATGGCCCCAGACCAGGCTGCCTGTCTCTCCACTGCCTTGCACATCTGTCACAAGTGCACCCTTCCTGCACTTGTGGGCCTCCAGGCACTCGCTAATCACACCATCCTTCAGGGCAGCAGCACAGCTCCTCCTGCAAGCCTGCCACGGCCTCTCTTACAAGGGACAGGCTTCCAATCAGCAAAAATCTTGTCTTTCCCAAATTGAAACAAGCCCTTTCTGACTCTCAGGCTAAGTTTCCTCGGGAATTTGCTTTACACAGCAGAATCCCCCTTGCCTTCTCTTCTCCAGCCCAAGCCAGTCCAGCTCCTTAAGGACTATTGACAGGGAAACATTGCTCCGTCTCTACAAAAGGTGAACAAAGACCCTCGGGTGAACCCAGGCAAGGGGCTGGAGTGGCAAGGAGAAAGGACAGGTGACACACCCAGGGCAGAGCAATGACTGAGTTCCAGTTCCTGTGAGGAACAGGCTCAATCACTGCCT
>NW_024503453.1:0-525 GCF_017590055.1 Onychostruthus taczanowskii | reverse complement strand
CACCTGGCGTCCCTGGGTGGGCACCCAAGGTGGGCGCCCAGAGTGGGATCCAGAGCGGGCGGCGAAGCGGGCTCTGACGAAGGTGAGCTCTGAAGAGCGAGAAGCGGCGAGCTGCAAAAGAACACCCGAGTGGGCAGTTCCCAGAGCTGGACTCAATCCCAGGAGAACACTGATAGCTCCTTGGGAAAGCAGCCAGAAGGTCGGAAGAAGCGGCAGTCAGGGGAACATCGCACTTCGCTTCTGCTGAAGAAAACTCGTATCAGGACAGCCCGGAGCGGAATCGGAAGGGCCCTCTGAATCCATCTCCTGCGATCTGCTGGACGGAGACCAGGAGCCTTCGGACTGAGCTGACGACAAAAAATTCGGTGAGAAGGTCAAAACTAAAAACATGGGGAAAACATACTCATGAGAACAGTTAGAGATTTTGTCAGCCTTACAAGGCGTGGCACGGGCCTACGCTGAGGGGGTTTCCAAGAGGGAGTTCAAAGAATTATTATCATGGATGAGATTTAATTATCCATCTGC
>NW_024503452.1:0-525 GCF_017590055.1 Onychostruthus taczanowskii | reverse complement strand
TTGCATGTCCCAACCCTCCCGCTCCTTCACCCCATCAAGTACTGCCAGTACCAGCAGGTGCTGCCTCATTTGCATCTCATTTGCATGTCCCGCCCCTCCCGCTCCTTTCCCCCATCAAGCACTGCCATTACCAGGTGGTGCCGCCTCATTTGCATCTCATTTGCATGTCCCGACCCTCCCAATACTTTCCCCCATCAAGAACTGCCAGTACCAGCAGGTGCCGCCTCATTTGCATCTCATTTGCATGTCCCGCTTATTTCCCCCATCAAGTACTGCCAGTACCAGCAGGTGCCGCCTCATTTGCATCTCATTTGCATACCCCACTCCTCCCACCATTTCCATTCCCCCCCTCACTTTTGACCCTCATTTGCATATTCACAGGGCTAATTTGCATGCTCGTCTCCCTTCTTGGGTTTCTGAACCAGCTCTGCCTTGATTTGCATAAATTAATTAGTAATTTATGCAAATCCTCAGCGTTGCTCATAAATTATTCATCCGTCGATCTGGGATTTGCATAAATGATCC
>NW_024503451.1:0-525 GCF_017590055.1 Onychostruthus taczanowskii | reverse complement strand
GCAGGGATTTGGGGTTGGTTTAGTCTCAGTTTTTGGGGGTTAGGCTCGGTTTTAGGGGGGTTAGGCTCAGTTTTAGGGGGGTTAGTCTCGGTTTTTGGGGGTTAGGCTGGGTTTTAGGGGTTAGGCTCTCACCGGCCGAGGGGAAGGCGCCGGGGTTGCAGCGGGGGAATGGGCTTGGTTTGTGCCCCCTGTATGGGGCCGGGGTTGCAGCAGGGATTTGGGGTCGGTTTTAGGGGGTTTAGGCTGGGTTTTAGGGGGGTTAGGCTGGGTTTTAGGGGGTTTAGTCTCGGTTTTAGGGGGGTTAGGCTCGGTTTTTGGGGGTTAGGCTCGGGTTTAGGCTGGGTTTTAGGGGTTTAGGCTGGGTTTTAGGCTCGGTTAGGCTCTCACCGGCCGAGGGGAAGGCGCCGGGGTTGCAGCGGTGGAAGCGGCTCGAGAAGTGCCCCAGGACTCGCTCGCGCTCCTGAGTCTCCCCCGAGAGCACCAGAGCCCGCAGGAACTGCCTGCAGCACCCCGAGACACCCCAAA
>NW_024503450.1:0-525 GCF_017590055.1 Onychostruthus taczanowskii | reverse complement strand
AGGTGCCCCCAGATGCCCCCCAGGTGTCCCCACTGTGTGCCCAGGTGCCCCCAGGTGTCCCCAGGTGCCCCCCAGGTGTGCCCAGGTATCCCCAGGTGCCCCCAGATGCCCCCCAGGTGTCCCCACTGTGTGCCCAGGTGCCCCCAGGTGTCCCCAGGTGCCCCCCAGGTGTGCCCAGGTATCCCCAGGTGCCCCCAGATGCCCCCCAGGTGTCCCCACTGTGTGCCCAGGTGCCCCCAGGTGTCCCCAGGTGCCCCCCAGGTGTGCCCAGGTATCCCCAGGTGCCCCCAGATGCCCCCCAGGTGTCCCCACTGTGTGCCCAGGTGCCCCCAGGTGTCCCCAGGTGTCCCCCAGGTGCCCCCAGGTGCGCCCACCTCGGTGAACTTGTCGGCCACCATGTAGCGCACGCGCCAGGACTTGTCCTCGGCCGCCTGGCGCAGCGTGGGCATCACCAGCCCCTCGAGCTCCTCCTGCGGCAGCAGCTGCGCGATGCTCACGCACGCCTCCACCGCCAGCAGCCGCACC
>NW_024503449.1:0-525 GCF_017590055.1 Onychostruthus taczanowskii | reverse complement strand
AAAACTTTAAAAGTGTATAAAGAGAAGATTATTAATAGTAACTAAAAGAAAGTGTAATAAGAATCAGAACAAAACTTTCAGAATACTTTTCCTCTCACTATAACCTTTTCTTTCTTACAGACAATGTAAAGAGTCAAAACCGAAAATGTTCAGTCAGTTTATCACCTGTAGAATAGCCTTTCTTCAGTTCTATCAGGGAAAGGAGTCTACCTTTCATGCTATGGAGACTTCTCCAAAACAAATTTTCTCATGGCTCTCAATTTCTCAATGAATAGCAGCTGCCCAGAAAATTCACAATTCTGAAGTCCCTCCCATTTTTTTCACAGCCTTTTCCACAGCTCTGTTTATGGGCCATGTCAACTTACGGGGCATTAGTTTAAAGATGAGTTGTTTCAGAGCAAATGTTCTCATCACCAATGCATTATAGGGAAAGAGTCTGATGTATCAATTACATCCCTCTTTATAGCTTCAGCAATGGATTTCAGCTCGAAGATCAACGCATCTCCTCATCCATCCCATCTGGGA
>NW_024503448.1:0-525 GCF_017590055.1 Onychostruthus taczanowskii | reverse complement strand
TTATTGGGGAATTATTGGGGGATTATTAGAGAGTTAATGGAGAATTATTGGGGAATTATTAGAGAATGAATGGGGAAGTACTGGGAAAATACTGGGGGATTATTGGGGAATTGCAAATTGGGGATGAGGAATTATTGGGGACTTGTTGGGGAATTATTGGGGAATTATTGAGGGATTATTGGGGAGTTATTGAGGAGTTATTGAGAAATTATTGAGGGATTATTGGGGAATCATTTGGGATTTATTGGGGAAATATTGGGGGATTATTTGGAGATTTTCTGGGTATTGTTTGGTTGGTTGGGGAATTATCGGGGAATTATTAGAGAATTAATGGGGAATTATTGGGGAATTATTAGAGAATTAATGGGGAATTATTGGGGAATTATCGGGGAACTATTAGAGATTTTTTGGGGAATCATTTTGGGAATTTTTGGGGGATTATTGGGAAATATAATGCAATGTAATGTAATGGAAGATAATATAATAATAGTTTTTATTCTTAATCTATTATCCATTATAATTTAT
>NW_024503447.1:0-525 GCF_017590055.1 Onychostruthus taczanowskii | reverse complement strand
GACCACCCCTCAACCCCTCGGGTGGGGCTGGGGGACCCCAAGGACCCCCTGGAAAAGCCCAGGGGGGTCCAAATCCTGGCAGCCAGAGCCAGGCTGGCTCCTCTGCCTGTGCCAAGGAGCTGCCAGGGATAAGGAACAGGCAGAGCTGGGATAGAAAATGCTGCTGGACGGGGTCAGGCAGAGCTGGGGGACCCCCAAAACCCCAGCCCAGCACCCCCAGGACCAAGATTTGTTCCTAAATCCCACCCCAGGCTGGGCCACGCTGCCAAAGTCCGCTGGGATTGGCAAATAAACAGGGATAAATGATTAACCCGGGGCACAAGGTGACAGCCCTGGTGTCCCCTGGGTGTCCCTGCTCCATCCTGGGAGCCCCTGGCAATGAGGGGCAGGATGGGGCCACCAGCACCCCCCCCAAAATCCACCAGGGAGCAGCTGCCAGCAACGATTTTATTGGAAAGAACCAAAAAACTGGTTACAGCCAAGGGAAAAATGAGGGGATTGCAACTTGAGTAAGGCAAAAAAAGC
>NW_024503446.1:19184-22644 GCF_017590055.1 Onychostruthus taczanowskii | reverse complement strand
GGGGTTTTATTTGGGATTAAATGTTGGCTTTTGGGTTTTATTGGGGTTTATTTGGAATTAAATGTTTGGTTTTGGGGTTTATTGGGGATTAAATGTTGGGGTTTGGGGTTTATTGTAAATTAAACTGTGGGTTTTCACTAACTCAAGTGTTTAATTTTAAATTAAGGGCTACAGATTAAATGTTTTTAATAGGGGAGAAAAATCACTTTGAATATAAAAGTATTTAATTTTATATCTATTTTTATTTTTAACTTATATTTTTATTTTTATTTTTTATTTCTGTTTATTTGTTTGTATTTTATACTTATTTAGCTTTGTATTTATTGATATATTTATTTATGGTTAATGCTGATTGTTTTTATTTTTGTATTTATTTCTTTAACTTGTTGTATTCTGTGTATTTTACATATTTATTATTTATCTTTATATTTTATATTTGCTTGTTATCTGCGTGTTTATTTTATGCTAATTTATTTTAAATTTATGTTAATTTATATAATTATCACACTCCAATTATGACAATTCCATGAAATTCCTGATTTTCTCCTTCTCCAGGTGAACAATTTTGTCATCTTTGAGGGATTTTTCTCCACCAGAACAGGTGAGCTGGGCTGGAATTCTCCTCTTCTCCCTGGGAACCTTCCAGATTTTGGGGGATTTTCCAAATTTTGGGGGATTTTTGGGGAATTTGGGGGGATTTTTGTGTTTCTCTGGCTGGATTTTGGGTGGTTTTTTGGTGATTTTGGGGTGAAATCCAGGTGGATTTGAGGTGAATTTGAGATTAATTTGGGGTGAATTTTGGGTGATTTCTGGCTGGATTTGGGGTGAATTTGAGAAGAATTTTGGGTGTATTTTCAGTGATTTCTGGCTGGATTTGGGGTGAATTTGAGAAGAATTTTGGATATATTTGGGGTGAATTTGGGCTGAATTTTGGGTGTATTTTGAGTGATTTGTGGCTGGATTTGGGGTGGATTTGAGATGAATTTTGAGGTGAATTTGGGGTGAATTTTGGGTGTATTTGTGGTGATGTTGGGGTATATTTTGGGTGGTTTTGAGATGAATTCATGCTGGATTTTGGGGTGAATTTTGGGTGTATTTGGGGTGTTTTTTGGCTGTATTTGGGGTGAATTTGAGATGAACGTTGGGGTGTTTTTGAGGTGAATTTGGGGTGGTTTTTGGGTGTATTTGGGGTGAATCTGAGGTGAATTTTGGGTGTATCTGGGTGAATTTGGGGTGGATTTAAGATGAATTTTGGGGTGGTTTTTGGGTGTATTTGGGGTGAATTTGAGATGAACATTGGGGTGTTTTTGAGGTGAATTTTGGGCGTATTTGGGATGAATTTGAGGTGAATTTTGGGTGTATCTGGGTGAATTTGGGGTGGATTTAAGATGAATTTTGGGGTGGTTTTGGTGTGGTTTTTGGCTGTATTTTGGGTGAATTTGAGATGAATATTGGGGTGGTTTTGAGGTGAATTTTGGGTGTATTTGGGATGAATTTGAGATTAATTTTGGGTGTATCTGGGGTGGATTTAAGGTGAATTTTGGGGTGATTTTGGGGTGTTTTTTGGGTGTATTTGGGTGAATTTGAGATGAACGTTGGGGTGATTTTGAGGTGAATTTGGGGTTTTTTTTGGCTGTATTTGGGGTGAATTTGAGATGAACGTTGGGGTGTTTTTGAGGTGAATTTGGGGTGGTTTTTGGGTGTATTTGGGTGAATTTGAGGTGATTTTGGGTCCTTCCCCAGCCCCAGCCCGGCGCCCGTTCCCGCGGCCGCGCCCCGAGGAGCCGATCAAGCCGTACTCGCTGAGCGAGCGCGACTGTGAGCGGGGGCGGGGCCGGGGGCGGGGCCATGGGCGTGGTCAGAGGGTGGGGCCAGGGGGTGGGGCCAGTGCGGGGGGGTACCTGGGGGGCAGCTGAGGGTACCTGGGCACACCTGGTGGTACCTGTGGGGCAGCTGGAGACAACTGGAGGGCAGCTGGGGCTACCAGGGGGCACCTGGGGGGCAGCTGGGGGTACCTGAGGGGTACCTGAGGGGTACCTGGGCACACCTAGAGGTACCTGAGGACACTTGGGGGTACCTGAGGGGTACGTGAGGGGTACCTGGGCACACCTAGAGGTACATGAGGACACTTGGGGGTACCTGGGGGGCAGCTGGGGGTACCTGAGGGGTACCTGAGGGGTACCTGGGCACACCTAGAGGTACCTGAGGACACTTGGGGGTACCTGGGGGGCAGCTGGGGGTACCTGAGGGGTACCTGAGGGGTACCTGGGCACACCTAGAGGTACCTGAGGACACTTGGGGGTACCCGCGCCTGGGCTCCGGCAGCCGCCGCGGCGCCTCCCGGGCCGGCCCCGCCGCGCCGCCGCTACCGAGCGCGGCCGCAGGTGAGGGGAGAGCGCTGAGGGGGGCAGAGAGAGGGGGCGGGGTTATGCAAATAGCGCCGCAGAGTGGGTGGAGTTATGGAAATAGAGGGGGTGTGGGTGGCGGGGATGGGCGGGGTTATGCAAATTGAGCGCGGGTTGTTTTTGGGATGGGGTTATGCAAATAGGGAGCGGTGGGTGGGGCGGGGACATGCAAATTGAGGTTTGCGTGGAATACTAAGGTAGGGCGTGGTTATACAAATGAGAGCCTTAAATAGTTTCGCTTTGCCGCTAGCAGGGCGTGGTTATGCAAATTAGCGCCCTTAAATAGTTTCGCTTTTGCCGGTAGTGGGGCGCGGTTATGCAAACCGTGGGCGTGTCCATGCGGGGGGCGGGGCTTCCTGCTGGGGGCGGAGCCCTGGTGGCAACCAAAGGGGGCAAATCCCCCAGAAATGGGGTAAATCCCCCAAAAATGGGGTAAATCCCCCCAAAATCGATAAAACCCCCTTTTCCCACGGGATAAACCCCTCCTGAGTAACTCAATCCCACCCCTGGGCGCTCCCTCACTCCCCCAGCCCCAAATTCCCATTTTCCCCCCACATTCCCCCTTTTCCCCCCCCAAATTCCCCTCAATGGGGCTGTGGTGTGTCAGTGGGTGTGGTCAGTGGGTGTGTCAGTGGGGCTGTGGGTGTGGTCTGTGTGTGTGACGGTGGGCCTGTGGGTGTGTCAGTGGGTGTGTCAGTGAGGCTGTGGGTGTGGTCAGTGGGTGTGTCAGTGGGTGTGTCAGTGGGGATGTGGGTGTGGTCAGTGGGTGTGTCAGTGAGGCTGTGGGTGTGTCTGTGGGTGTGGTCAGTGGGTGTGTCTGTGGGCTGTGGGTGTGTCAGTGGGCGTGTCAGCGGGCGTGGCCCCGCCCTGACGCCCCTCCCCCGGCAGTCCTGCGGGAGGAGCCCGAGCCCCCCTGGCCCTTTAACCTGTCGCGGGGGTCTCCGGTGCGGGGCAGCCTGCGGCCCTTCCTGCTGCGCCGGGAGACCCCGCCGGGGACCCCCCCGGAGCCGCCCCCGCGCCGCGCCAGGTACCCGCACACCTGGGGGGATGGGGGG
>NW_024503446.1:14404-19091 GCF_017590055.1 Onychostruthus taczanowskii | reverse complement strand
CCCCACCACTGAGCCCCCCGGCCGGGCCACCCGGACTTTGGGGGTACTGGGGGCCCCATGGACTCAACTGGGACCAGTTCCCTCCCCGTAACCCCACTGGGACCGGTTCCCGCCCCACCGGGAGCCTCCTCCCTGTCCCGTCGGTGCCCCTCCCCCCGCCCGGCCCCGGGGGGTGCCTTTCCCTCCCCTCCCCCGCTCGTTTTTGGGGACGTTTCAATAAAATCGGCGACTTTGGCTCCTTCCTGGCGTCTCTTCCGGGTGTCGGCGTGGTTTATCTGCAACTTTACCCATATATGGTCATAGCTCCGCCTCCGAGCGTGGGAGCGGCGCTTCCCATTGGTTCCCGCCGTTTGGCCCCGCCCCTCTTCCATTTATGAATGAATTGCGGGTGGGCGGGAACGCCGCTGCGCCACCGCGCATGCGCAGCCGGCTCCGGGTCACCTTCCCGCTCTGGGCGCAGGCGCGTTGCGCTGAGGGGGGGGAAGCGCGCGCGCGGGCCGCGCATGCGCAGAGCTAGCGGCCGGCGTGAGGGGAGAAACGAGGCGGCGGCGGCAGCGCCGAGCGGGGACAGCGAGCAGCGAGGGGACAGCGCGGCCGCCATGTACCGGCACGTCACCGCCACCGTCACCGCCGCCGTCCGCCTCCGGCCCGGCCGCGCCTGACAACACCAGGGGAGGTGACAGCACATGGGGGAGGTGACAGCACCAAGGGGAGGTGACAGCAGCCGGGGGAGGTGACAGCAGCCTGGGGAGGTGACAGCACCGGTGGAGGTGATAGCAGCCAGGGGAGGTGACAGCACCAAGGGGAGGTGACAGCACCAAGGGGAGGTGACAGCAGCTGGGGGAGGTGACACCAGCCTGGGGAGGTGTCACTGTCACCCATTGTCAGCAGCCCGGTGTCCCTTGTCCCCCCCAGCTCCCCAATTTCTTCCTGAAGATCCCGGACTACGCCCTGTACGCCCCCGACGTGGAGTTCCAGTGCCAGCACCTGCACCTGCACACGCGGTGGGTGACACTGGGGACAGCCCTGGGGACACTGGGGACAGCCCTGTTCCCCACAGGGTGGCCCTGGGGAGGTGACAGTGCTGGGGCATGTCAGGGTGACACAGGGAGGTGACAGCGGGTGACAGTGGCAGTGTCAGGGTGTCACAGGGAGGTGACTACAGGTGACACTGGCAGTGCCAGGGTGTCACAGGGAGGTGACAGCGGGTGACAATGGGTGACAGTGGGGGACAGTGGGTGACAGTGGCAGTGTCAGGGGGTCACAGGGAGGTGACTACAGGTGACACTGGCAGTGCCAGGGTGTCACAGGGAGGTGACAGCGGGTGACAATGGGTGACAGTGGGGGACAGTGGGTGACAGTGGCAGTGTCAGGGGGTCACAGGGAGGTGACTACAGGTGACACTGGCAGTGCCAGGGTGTCACAGGGAGGTGACAGCGGGTGACAATGGGTGACAGTGGGGGACAGTGGGTGACAGTGGCAGTGTCAGGGGGTCACAGGGAGGTGACTACAGGTGACACTGGCAGTGCCAGGGTGTCACAGGGAGGTGACAGCGGGTGACAATGGGTGACAGTGGGGGACAGTGGGTGACAGTGGCAGTGTCAGGGGGTCACAGGGAGGTGACTACAGGTGACACTGGCAGTGCCAGGGTGTCACAGGGAGGTGACAGCGGGTGACAATGGGTGACAGTGGGGGACAGTGGGTGACAGTGGCAGTGTCAGGGGGTCACAGGGAGGTGACTACAGGTGACACTGGCAGTGCCAGGGTGTCACAGGGAGGTGACAGCGGGTGACAATGACACTCCCGTGTCCCCAGGGGCCGTGCCATGTACGCCGTGGCCGTGGCGCTGTGCCGGGCCCTGGCCTGGGGTTACTTTGCCAGCCTGAGGCTGGAGGTGCTGGCGCTGACGCGGCACCCCGAGGACTGGAGCGTGCGGGCGCGGTGGCGCCTGACGGGGCTGCCCCTGCACCTGCTGCTGCTGCGCTGGTACCGGCGGGACAAACGCACCCTGCTCAGGTGAGGGACACGCCTGTGTGTCACCTGTGTGTCACCTGTGTCACCTGTGTGTCACCTGTGTGTCACCTGTGCCACCCCCTGTGTCACTATGTGCCACCCCCGTGTCACTGCCCCTGCACCTGCTGCTGCTGCGCTGGTACCGGCGGGACAAACGCACCCTGCTCAGGTGAGGGACACACCTGTGTGTCACCTGTGTCACCTGTGCCACCCCTTTCTACCAGCAGGACAAGTGGCACCTGCTGTGCTCAGTGACACACCTGTGTGACCTCTGTGTCACCCCTGACACACCTGTGTCACACCTGTGTGACCCCTGTGTCACCCCCATGCCACCCCCGTCCCCCGGGGGGGTCGGTGCCACCCCGATGTCCCCAAGTCCCCCCGTGTCCCCCCAGGTCCTACGACGCCCTCTCCACCTTCTTCCTCAACTCGCAGGGGCTCATCCGCTGCCACCGCGTGGACAAGGTGAGTCTGGGGACCCTGGGGACACCCTGGGGACACCCCCGGTGTCCCCTGACCCCGTGTCCCCTCCCCAGCTGATGCCAGCCCCCACGGCGGTCCCCGAGCCCAAGAAGCTGCTGGTGGCCGCGGCGCTGGCGGTGGCGCTGGCCCGGCCCTGAAGCCACCGAGGAGGGGACACCTGAGCGCCCCTCCCCCCTCGGGCTGTCCCCTTTGTCACCTGTCCCCTCCCCCCTTAAATTAATGTACAGAATAAAGGAGCCGGCGGTGACACGGGGACAGCGGCGTCCCCCGCGCGGGGCTCTGCCCCGGGGCTGTATTGGGGTGTGCCAAGTGTCCCCTGATGTCCCCCCACGTGTCCCCAAGTGTCCCCAGGTGTCCCCGGGCTCAGCCCAGCTCCTCCCGCGATTTTCCGGCTTTTTTGGGCATTTTGCGGCCGCTGCCGTCCTCGAGCTCCTTGGCCTGGTAATAGTGAGGGGCCACCTCCAGCAGCCAGGCGCTGTCGATCTCGATCACCTGGGGACAAGGACACGCTGTCACACGCCTGGCACACGCCTAGCACACGCCTGTCACACCTGGGGACACCCCTAGGGACAGCTAGGGACACCCGGGGACACCCCTAGGGACAGCCAGGGCCACCTCCAGCAGCCAGGCGCTGTCGATCTCGATCACCTGGGGACAAGGACACGCTGTCACACGCCTGGCACACGCCTGGCACACCTGCGGACACCCCTAGGGACAGCTGTGACACCTGGGGACATCCCTAAGGACAGCTAGGGACAGCTGGGGACACCCCTAGGGACAGCCAGGGCCACCTCCAGCAGCCAGGCGCTGTCGATCTCGATCACCTGGGGACAAGGACACGCTGTCACACGCCTGGCACATGCCTGGCACACACCTGGCACACCTGGGGACACCCCTAGGGACACCCGGGGACACCCCTAGGGACAGCTGGGGACACCCCTAGGGACAGCCAGGGCCACCTCCAGCAGCCAGGTGCTGTCAATCTCGATCACCTGGGGACAAGGACACGCTGTCACACGCCTGGCACACACCTGGGGACATCCCTAGGGACAGCTGTGACACCCGGGGACACCCCTAGGGACAGCCAGGTGCTGTCAATCTCGATCACATGGGGACAATGACACACACAATGACACACCTGGCACACACCTGTCACACCTGGGGACATCCCTAGGGACAGCCAAGGACACGTGGGGATAGGGACGATGGCTTGGGGTCACTGCTTTGTCACTGAGGTGCAGCACCCAGCGTGTCCCTTGTGTCCCCATACCCACACCGTACCCCTGCCCTCTGTCCCCTTGTCCCTGCCATGCCCCCACAGTGTCCCCAGGTGTCCCCATGTCCCCACCTGTCTCATGAACTCCTTGGATGTGCACACCAGCTCGTGGTAGCGCACCCAGCGTGTCCCTCGTGTGTCACTCGTGTCCCCATACCCACACTGCCCTGTGTCCCCCTGTCCCTGCTGTGTCCCCACGGTGTCCCCAGGTGTCCCCAGGTGTCCCCAGTGTGTCCCCAGGGTGTCCCCAGGGTGTCCCCATGCCCCCAGTGTGTCCCCAAGGTGTCCCCAGGGTGTCCCCGTGGTGTCCCCACCTGTCTCATGAACTCCTTGGAGGTGCACACCAGCTCGTGGCAGACCACCCAGCGTGTCCCTCGTGTGTCACTCGTGTCCCCATACCCGCACTGCCCTGTGTCCCCATGCCCCCAGTGTGTCCCCACAGTGTCCCCAGGTGTCCCCACAGTGTCCCCAGGTGTCCCCAGGTGTCCCCGTGTCCCCACCTGTCTCATGAACTCCTTGGAGGTGCACACCAGCTCGTGGCAGAGCACCCAGCGTGTCCCTCGTGTGTCACTCGTGTCCCCATACCCGCACTGCCCTGTGTCCCCATGCCCCCAGTGTGTCCCCACAGTGTCCCCAGGTGTCCCCACAGTGTCCCCAGGTGTCCCCAGGTGTCCCCGTGTCCCCACCTGTCTCATGAACTCCTTGGAGGTGCACACCAGCTCGTGGTAGAGCACCCAGCGGGGCTGCAGGGCGAACAGGGCGCTGTTGGGGTGGATGAACACGGGCTGCTGGTGCTTCACCGTGCGGTACCCGCCCCGCGCCAGGCGCGCCGTGTGGTAAAAGAACCCGGCCGTGATGGCCTGGGGACACAGAGGGGACACTGTCACTGGGGGGGACTGGGATGGACTGGGAGGG
>NW_024503446.1:9244-13634 GCF_017590055.1 Onychostruthus taczanowskii | reverse complement strand
ACTGCCCTGTGTCCCCATGCCCCCAGTGTGTCCCCACAGTGTCCCCAGGTGTCCCCAGGTGTCCCCAAGGTGTCCCCGTGTCCCCACCTGTCTCATGAACTCCTTGGAGGTGCACACCAGCTCGTGGCAGAGCACCCAGCGTGTCCCTCGTGTGTCCCTCGTGTCCCCATGCCCCCAGTGTGTCCCCACGGTGTCCCCAAGGTGTCCCCAAGGTGTCCCCATGCCCCCAGTGTGTCCCCAGGGTGTCCCCGTGTCCCCACCTGTCTCATGAACTCCTTGGAGGTGCACACCAGCTCGTGGCAGAGCACCCAGCGTGTCCCTCGTGTGTCACTCGTGTCCCCATACCCGCACTGCCCTGTGTCCCCATGCCCCCAGTGTGTCCCCACAGTGTCCCCAGGTGTCCCCACAGTGTCCCCAGGTGTCCCCAGGTGTCCCCGTGTCCCCACCTGTCTCATGAACTCCTTGGAGGTGCACACCAGCTCGTGGTAGAGCACCCAGCGGGGCTGCAGGGCGAACAGGGCGCTGTTGGGGTGGATGAACACGGGCTGCTGGTGCTTCACCGTGCGGTACCCGCCCCGCGCCAGGCGCGCCGTGTGGTAAAAGAACCCGGCCGTGATGGCCTGGGGACACAGAGGGGACACTGTCACTGGGGGGGACAGCGGGGACATGGGGGACAGCGGGGACAAGGGGGAACAGCAGAGGACCGCAGGGACACAGGGACAGCGTTGGGGACACACAGAGGCACATGGTGACATTGGCACAGGGGGGGACAAGGACACAGAAAGTGACACGGTCAGTGCTGCTGCTGGCTGCTGTCGTGTCCCCACACCCCGATGTCCCCAACATCCTGATGTCCCCAAGGTCCTCGATGTGCCCAGCCCCCTGATACCCCTGATGTCCTGGATGTTCCTGGTGTCCCCACTGTCCCCAAGTCCCCACACCCCCTGGTGTCCCCAGTGTCCCCAATGTCCCTGGTGTCCCCAATGTCCCCGATGTCCCTGGTGTCCCCAGTGTCCCCAATGTCCTCACTGTTCTCCACACCCCCCATGTCCCTGTTGTTCCCGCTGTCCCCCGATATCCCTGGTGTCCCCAACGTCCCCGGTGTCCCCGCTGTCCCTGCTGTCCCCGCTGTCCCCAATGTCCCCGGTGTCCCCGTTGTCCCTGGTGTCCCCGCTGTCCCCGGTGTCCCCGCTGTCCCCGGTGTCTCCCCAGTGTCCCCGTTGTCCCCGGTGTCCCCAATGTCCCCGCTGTCCCCGGTGTCCCCGGTGTCCCCGTTGTCTCCCCAGTGTCCCCGTTGTCCCCGGTGTCCCCGCTGTCCCCGCTGTCCCCGCAGTCCCCGGTGTCCCCGCTGTCCCCAATGTCCCCGGTGTCCGTGATGTCCCCGTTGTCCCCGTTGTCCCTGGTGTCCCCGCTGTCCCCGGTGTCCCCGCTGTCCCCGTTGTCCCCGGGGTCCCCGTGCCTGGTTGTAGACGTTGAGCAGCACCAGGTGGTCGCCCCCGGGCACGCTGAAGGCCACGCGGGCGCTGTCGGCGTGCAGCACCTTGTCCTTGGGCCGGTAGAACACGGCGTTGTTCACCGAGAGCATGGCGGCCACCGTCAGCACCTCCTCCGTGCAGCCGTACCTGTGAGGGGACAGCGGGGACACTGAGGGGACAGCGGGGACACTGGGGACACTGAGGGGACACTGGGGACACCGGCAGCACCTCCTCTGTGCAGCCATACCTGTGAGGGGACATTGGGGACACTGGGGACACTGGGGACACTGAGGGGACACTGGGACACCGGCAGCACCTCCTCCATGCAGCCGTACCTGGGACGGTGGGGACACTGAGGGGACACTGGGACAGGGGAGATGGGACACTGGGGACACCCAGGGGACACTTTGGGGACGCTTGGGGACACGTCTGTCACTCACTGCTCGCTCGCCAGGATCATCTTGGCCAACATCGGCTCCACCGGCAGCTCCACCATGCGCCGGCCCAGCTGGGACAGGGACAGACGGACAGGGACAGGGACAGAGGGACAGGGACAGAGGGACAGAGGGACAGGGACAGAGGGACAGAGGGACAGGGACAGAGGGACAGGGACAGACGGACAGGGACAGGGACAGAGGGACAGAGGGACAGGGACAGAGGGACAGGGACAGCAGGGACAGGGACAGAGGGACAGGGACAGAGGGACAGGGACAGCAGGGACAGGGACAGAGGGACAGGGACAGAGGGACAGGGACAGAAGGACAGGGACAGGGGGACAGGGACAGACGGACAGAGGGACAGGGACAGGAACACCAACTGGGCTAAGGCACAATCAAATATTTAAATGAACGTTTCTGCTTCAGGTCAGCTTCGCCTTCCTCCTGCCGCCGGCTACCGAGCGGAGAGCGATCTCCTTGCATTGCCGTGACAACCTGAGGATGGGTTACAGCCACGGCCGGGCCGCTGAATGGCAGCGCTGGGTACTTGACATGCCACAATGGGATACGTTCGCCTTTTTTCAGAAATGAGAGGCTGACATTGTGAAGCGGTTAAAGCCAGACATCCAAGCGAGGCCATCACCATACACGGGCTCAAAAGGCTTTGTCTGCCCTTCTAAGAGAAATTTCATAATATGCGAGGGTGAGCAGTCAGCAAAAGGCTTGGATAGCTCGACTTATAATCATCCCCAGCTTCCTCACAACGGCCCTGAATACATCTTTGATTGGTTATGTATGAGAGGAGCTGTCCCCAGCGTGGTGCCAGGCATGTGAGACTCAGACCTGGGTCGGACTCCTGAGCAGGAAGAATTCTGTTCAGCAGCAGAGCTTAAAGGGCGGGAAATAATAATAACAACAATAGCAATAATAATAATAATAATAATAATAATAATAATATCATCACATTATTAATATGAATTTGGACTTATTATTGAAAAATGTGGCAATTATTTAATCCCAAATGGTTTCAAGATATTACTGGTTCAATTGTCTTTCCCCCCTCAGCAGGCAGGGTGAAGAGCCAATTCCCAGGCTATGGCTGCTATTCCCAAGATGGGCACTTCCACACAGCCCTCTGCTTCTCAGTCCAAGGGAAAAGGCCACCCATCCCTAAGAGCGCCCTGCCAGCCCCAGCATTCCCCCAGGACCCCAATCCCAGCCCCTAAGAGGGGAGGGGCGTGGATCCCGTGCTCATTCGTTGCACAAGTGACTTTCCTGTTGTTCCAGGCGAACAAAAGCCGCGCGGCGGAGTGGGCCCTGAGAAGAGTGCCTTCCCTTTAATAAACGTGATTTCAATCCCAGTGAATATTCATACAATTACCCTAGCTCTAATTTGTATAAAATGACAGCCTGCAAACCAGGGATGATTGAAGAGGACCAAAATCATTTTGTTTGATTACAATCTCTCCTCCCTCCTCCCCCCCTCCCCACCTTCATTATCTTTTATGTCTATTTAAACTCTGGACACTGCATATTCATCTCAATTCTCCCTCCATCTCTCCCAGTGCTCCCAGTACCGTGCTCAGCTCCCCCAGGTGGTTCAGGGCCCCCATTCCCAGTCCCCCCCAGTGCTCCCAGTACCGTGGTCAGCTCCCCCAGGTGGTTCAGGGCCCCCAGGGCGTAGAGCTGCTCCAGCGCCAGCACCAGCGTCTCGTGGGGGGGAGGGTCCAGGAAGTCGAAGTGGATCAGGTCGTTGATGCCTGGGGACACCCCGGGGCCACCTCCGTGTCACCTCCATGTCCCCAAACCCCCCGTGTCACCCCAGTGCCCTCCAGTGCCCCCCAGTGCCCCCCGTGCCCACCGAGGCTCTTGAGCAGCAGCACCAGTGCCCCCAGATCTGTCCTGACCCCTCTTTAACCCCTCCCAGTGCCCCCCATTGCCCCCCAGTCCCCTCCCAGTGCCCATAACTCCATTCCCAGTCTCTCCCAGTGCCCACCGAGGCTCTTGAGCAGCAGCACCAGTGCCCCCAGGTCTGTCCTGACCCCCCTTTAACCCCTCCCAGTGCCCCCCAGTCCCTCCCAGTCCCCCCCAGCGCCCACCGAGGCTCTTGAGCAGCAGCACCAGTGCCCCCAGGTCTGTCCTGACCCCCCTATAACCCCTCCCAGTGCCCCCCAGTCCCTCTCAGTGCCCGTAACTCCATTCCCAGTCCCTCCCAGTGCCCCCAGTCCCCCCCAATCCCCTCCCAGTCCCTCCCAGTGCCCCCAGCGCCCACCGAGGCTCTTGAGCAGCAGCATCAGTGCCCCTCAGCCCTCTCCCAGTGCCCATACCTCCAGTCCCAGTGCCCCCCAGTGCCCCCCGTGCCCACCGAGGCTCTTGAGCAGCAGCATCAGTGCCCCTCAGCCCTCTCCCAGTGCCCATACCTCCAGTCCCAGTGCCCACCAGCTCCACCCGATCGCAACACCACACGTCTGCACTCCC
>NW_024503446.1:2122-7054 GCF_017590055.1 Onychostruthus taczanowskii | reverse complement strand
AGGTGACACAGGTGACAGTAAGGTGACACAGGTGACAGTAAGGTGACACAGGTGGGCTCACCTTGGAGCAGGGGGTCACCACCAGGGACTCCATGCCCGTGCGGGCGCTGTAGCTCTTCTGCTTGCAGAAGCCCGGGTCCAGCACGTACACGATGCCGTCGATCGTCACCGACGTCTCGGCGATGTTGGTGGCCACCACCACCTGTGCCGGGGGCGGGGACACGCTGGGACACGCCCTCGCAGGCCCCGCCCCTCCCGGCCACACCCAGATAAGCCACGCCTTATTTAAAGCTCGTGCTGTTAAGCCCTGCCCACTTGGAGCTCCAGCCAATCATGGTCTACACTGTGGACCACACCCAATAAAGCCACACCCCTTTAGGCTCCGCCCATTCTGAACACACCCAAGTGAGCCACACCCATTTTGACCACACCCAATAAGCCCATGCCCCTTTAGGCTCCACCCATTCTGAACACACCCAACAAAGCCACACCCATTCTGACCACACCTAATTAAGCCACACCCCATTTAGACCACACCAATTATAACCACACCCAATCAAGCCCCACCCACTCTGACCACACCCAATAAAACCACACCCCTTTTGGCCACACCTATTCTGACCACACACAATTAAACCCCACCCACTTTCATGAAGCCACACCCCTTCTGAGGCCCTGCCCTCCTCTTAAAGGGCCAGCGCACCTTCCTGGCTCCCTAAATGAAACCCCACCCCTTCCTCTTAAACCACACCCCTTTTCCACTGTGCCACGCCCCCTCCTGAGGCCCCGCCCTCCTCTTAAAGGGCCAGCGCACCTTCCTGGCTCCACAAATGAAACCCCACCCCCTTCCCCTTAAACCACACCCCTTTTCCATGATGCCCCACCCCCTCCTGAGGCCCCACCCTTCTCTTAAAGGGCCAGCGCACCTTCCTGGCTCTATAAATTATCCCCACCCCATTTCCCTTAAACCCCACCCCCTTCCCCTTAAATGACACCCCTTTTCCACTTTGCCACGCCCCCTCCCGAGGCCCCGCCCTCCTCTTAAAGGGCCAGCGCACCTTCCTGGCGCCGGGGGGCGTGGGCTGGAAGATGCGGGCCTGCAGCTCCGAGGGCAGGTTGGCGTAGATGGGCAGCACCAGCAGCTCGGGCAGGCGCGAGCCCAGGCGGCGACAGCGCTCCTGCAGCAGCTCCACGCAGGCCTCGATCTCCTCCTGCCACCGGGGACATTGGGGACATCACTGGGGACATTGGGGACACCCGGGGGACTGGGGACACCCAGGGGATTGGGGACAGGGGCAGCACCAGCAGCGCTCCTGCAGCAGCTCCACGCAGGCCTCGATCTCCTCCTGCCACCGGGGACATTGGGGACATCACTGGGGAAATCGGGGATATCGGGGACACCCGGGGGACTGGGGACACCCAGGGGATTGGGGACAGGGGCAGCACCAGCAGCGCTCCTGCAGCAGCTCCACGCAGGCCTCGATCTCCTCCTGCCACCGGGGACATTGGGGACGTTGGGGACATCACTGGGGACATTGGGGACACCCAGGGGATTGGGGACACCCGGGGGATTGGGGACACCCAGGGGATTGGGGACACTGGGGACAGGGACACAGCGCTCCTGCAGCAGCTCCACGCAGGCCTCGATCTCCTCCTGCCACCCGGGGACATTGGGGACGTTGGGGACATCACTGAGGACATCGGGGACATCAGCGATATCGGGGACACCCGGGGGATTGGGGACACCCAGGGGATTGGGGACATTGTGGATGTTGGGGACATCAGGGGACACAGAGGGACAAAGACTGGTAGCAGGAAATTTGGGTTGGGGACAGGGGAGCTCTCAGGGGAACGGGGACACCTGCAGGGATGGGGACAGCAGGGGGACACAGTGACACTCAGGGACACCGAGGTGACACCCAGGTGACACTGACCTGGCCGGTGAGGAAGACCAGGATGTCCCCGGGGGGTTGGGTGACGTGGATCTGCAGCACCGACACCACGCAGGCCTCCAGGTAATCGGCCTCGGGCGCCTGCGGGGACAGCGGGGGACACGGGGACATCAGGGGACAGCGGGGGACAGGAGGGGACAGGAGGGGACACGGGGACATCAGGGGACAGCGGGGGACACAGGGCCAGCAGCACCTGCTGTCCCCAAGGTCCCCAGCCATCCCCCTTCTCCTGTGTCCCCTCGTGTCCCCAAACGCTCCCAACAGCCCACAGCCCCAGCTGCCCCTGAACACCCCCAGTGTCCCCACTAGTGTCCCCATTAATGTCCCCAAGTCCTCAATGCCCTGAACACCCACAATGTCCCCAGTGTCCCCATGTCCCCAATTCCCTGCATGTCCTTAATGCCCTGAATGTCCCCAACGTCCCCCATGTCCCCAGTGCCACCTTGGTGTAGTAGATGTCCACCGGGAAGTGGCACCCCGGGATGACCAGCTGTCCGTGCCCCTGAACACCCCCAGTGTCCCCATCAATGTCCCCATTAATGTCCCCATTAATGTCCCCACGTCCCCAATGTCCTGAACACCCCCGATGTCCCCACTAGTGTCCCCATGTCCCCAATTCCCTGCGTGTCCTTAATGCCCTGAATGTCCCCAGTGTCCCCGTGTCCCCGTGCCACCTTGGTGTAGTAGATGTCCACTGGGAAGTGGCACCCCGGGATGACCAGCTGTCCCCATGTCCCCAGCGTCCCCATGTCCCCAGCGTCCCCAGCCAATTCCCTGCGTGTCCTTAATGCCCTGAATGTCCCCACGTCCCCAGCGTCCCCGTGCCACCTTGGTGTAGTAGATGTCCATCGGGAAGTGGCACCCCGGGATGACCAGCTGTCCCCATGTCCCCAATGCCCTGAACACCCTGAACACCCCCAATGTCCCCGATGTCCCCAGTTTCCCCGATGTCCCCAGTGTCCCCGATGTCCCCAGTGTCCCCACGTCCCCAGAGTCCCCGATGTCCCCAATGTCCCCAGTGTCCCTGATGTCCCCATGTCCCTAGTGTCCCCAGTGTCCCCAATGTCCCCAGTATCCCCAGCGTCCCCACGTCCCCAGTGTCCCCCACGTCCCCGATGTCCCCATGTCCCCGTGCCACCTTGGTGTAGTAGATGTCCATCGGGAAGTGGCACCCCGGGATGCGGAAGACGGGCGCGTGGTCGAAGAAGGCCGAGAAGCGCTCGGTGTCCAGCGTGGCCGAGGCCACCAGCACCTTGAGCTGCGGCCGGAAGCGCGCGATGTCCTTGATGAGGCCGAAGAGCACGTCCGTGTGCAGCGTGCGCTCGTGAGCCTCGTCCACCATGATCACGCTGCCGGGGACACGGGGACGTGGGCACGGGGACAGGGACACGGGGATGGGGACAGGGACACGGGGACATGGGGACATTGACGTGGGGATAGGGACAGGGACATGAGGACAGGGGGACACAGGGATGGGGACATGGGGATGGGGACACGGGGATGGGGACAGGGACACGGGGACATGGGGACATTGACGTGGGGATAGGGACAGGGACATGAGGACATGGGGACACAGGGATGGGGACGTCATGTACTTGAGCACCGTGCGCTCCGACGTGCAGTCCTCGAAGCGGATGCTGTACCCCACCTTGGGGACAAGGACACGGCCCTGTCACCCTCCTGGGGCTGCTGGCACCTTCCCTGGGATGCTGTCACCTCCCTGCTGTCACCCCCCTGGGCTGCTGTCACCCCCCTGGGCTGCTGCCACCTCCCCGGGGATTGCTGTCACCTCTCTGGGCTGCTGTCACCTTCTCTGGGCTGCTGTCACCTTCCCTGGGATGCTGTCACCTCCTCGGGCTCCCTGTTACCTCCTCGGGCTCCCTGTCACCTCCCCGGGGCTGCTGTCACCTCCCCAGGACCACTGTCACCTCCCCAGGGCCACTCAGGCCACCCCTGTGGTCACTCCAACCCCGCTGTGGTCACTCACACCGCCCCCCCAGTTGTGTCACCGGGGTGTCCCCAATGTTCTGTCCCCCCCCATCCCCAGTGTCCCAAGTGTCCCTAATGTCCCCCTGGTGTCCCCAGTGTCACCTCGTTGCCCAGCTTTGTCCCCAGTGTCCCCAGTGTCCCCCCCATGTCCCCAGTGTCCCCAGTGTCACCTCGTTGCCCAGCTTTGTCCCCAGTGTCCCCAGTGTCACCTCAGTGCCCAGCTTTGTCCCCAGAGTCCCCAGTGTCCCCAGTGTCCCCCCCATGTCCCCAGTGTCCCCAGTGTCACCTCGTTGCCCAGCTCTGTCCCCAGTGTCCCCAGTGTCCCCAGTGTCCCCGGTGTCCCTCACCTTGTGGCAGGGCAGTGTCCCCCGAGTCCCCCGTGTCCCCAGTGTCCCCATCCCAGTGACCCAAACCCCCTCCCAGTTCATCCCAGTCCCTCCCAGTGCCCCACAATCCCCTCCCAGTCCCTCCCAACCCCCACCCAGTTCATCCCAGTCCCTCCCAGTTCAATCCCAGTGTCCCCAACCCCCTCCCAGTTCATCCCAGTCCCTCCCAATCCCCTCCCAGCCCCCCCCAGTGCCCCCCAGCTCACCTCCTCGTGCAGGTACTGGGGGATCTGGGTGGTTTTCCCCGAGCCCGTCTCGCCCTCGATCACCAGCACCTGGTGCTGGGCCACGGCCGCCACCAGCTCGTCACGGAACGGGAAGATGGGCAGGGCCCGGCGGCCGTCCTGCAGCGACTGCCGGCGGCGCTCGGCCTCGGGGACGGCCTCGGGGACGTCCTGGGGACACCGGGGACACCCCATGGTCATTGCTGTCACCCTCTGTGTCACCCAATTCACCCCAATCCCACCAGTAACCACCCACTGTCCCCATTGCTGGTGGTGCTCAGCCTCGGGGACGTCCTGGGGACACCGGGGACACCCCATGGTCATTGGTGTCACCCTCTGTGTCACCCAATTCACACCAATCCCACCAGTAACCACCCACTG
>NW_024503446.1:0-1432 GCF_017590055.1 Onychostruthus taczanowskii | reverse complement strand
GGGGGATGGGGACAGGGACACGGGGATGGGGACAGGGACACGGGGATGAGGACACAGAGATGGGGACATGGGAACATGGGGACATTGACGTGGGGATGGGGACAGGGACATGGTATGGGGACATGGGATGGGGACATGGGGACATGGATGGGGACGGGACGTGGGGACAGGGACACGGGGACAGGGATGTGGGGATGGGGACACAGGGAATGGGGACGTGGGGATGGGGACATGGGGGTGGGGACAGGGGAACAGGGACATGGGAACACAGGGACAAGGACATGGGGACATGGATGGAGACAGGGGGATAAGGACATGGGGATGGGGACATGGACATGGGGACACAGGGATGGGGGCATGAGGACAGGGACGTGGGGACGGGGATATGGGGACAGGGACAGGGATGGGGACATGGACATGGGGATGGGGACAGCGAGACACAGACATGGGGACAACGAGGAGAGGGACACAGGGATGGACATGGGGATGGACATGAGGACAGGAACAGGGGAATAAGGACAGAGACAGGGGGATGGCCGTGGGGACAGGGAGAAGAACATGTCCCCAGTGTCCCCTGTTCTCTCCCCAGTGTCACCTCGTTGCCCAGCTTTGTCCCCATCTCCACGGCCACCCTGGCGGCCACGCTCATGGCGGCCACGCGCCGCGGCTGCGTCACCCCGATCTTCAGCCCCCCCCGCGTGTAGCCCTGGGGACAGCGGGGACAGGGGGGTCACGGGGGGGTCACGGGGGGGTGACAGAGACCCCCGAGCCCCGAGTGACCCCCCCCGGACCTGAACTGACCCCAAAAACGAGACCCGAGCAGCGCGAACCCCCCCGGACCCCGAACAGCTCAAATCCCCAATTCACACCAAGTTCACCCCAGTCCCACCAGTAACCACCCACTGCCAGTGGCGCTCGGCCTCGGGGACATCCTGGGGACAGGTCAGTGCCATCGGAGTCACCTCAGTGTCACCTCAACGTCACCCAATTCACACCAAGTTCACCCCAGTCCCACCAGTAACCACCCACTGTCCCCATTGCTGGTGGTGCTCAGCCTCGGGGACGTCCTGGGGACACCGGGGACACCCCATGGTCATTGGTGTCACCCTCTGTGTCACCCAATTCACACCAATCCCACCAGTAACCACCCACTGCCGGCGGCGCTCGGCCTCGGGGACGTCCTGGGGACACGTCGGTGCCATCAGTGTCACCTCAGTGTCACCAAACTCACACCCAATTCACACCAAATTCACCCCGGTCCCACCAGTAACCACCCACTGTCCCCACTGCCGGCGTCCCCAGGCCTCGGGGACATCCTGGGGACACTGGGGACACCTCGGGGTCATTGGTGTCACCCACAGTGTCACCAAATTCACCCTAAATCGCCCCCAAATCCCTTCTCATAACCCCAAACCCCCCAAACCCCACCTTT
>NW_024503445.1:0-525 GCF_017590055.1 Onychostruthus taczanowskii | reverse complement strand
TCTAACCTATTTTTAACAGGCAGGGTGCAAGGTGTGAAGATCCTGGGGCAGCGGGGAGGGAGCCAAGCGGGGCCAGGGGAATGGAGCTGGAGCTGGAGCAGGGATCAGTTTTCGTCTCTCTGGGCTTTTCTCCCTCCCTGCTCCCTTTCATCAGATCGCTCCCGGTGCGACCTTGAGGGTGCAGTGGGGGAGGAGGAAAACGTGGCAAAATGTGTGCAGGGGGAGAAAACACTGCATTGGCACAGCTTCAGCAGGTGACTGTCCGGGGCGAGCTGAGCCTCGAGGGTCAGGGCAAGCAGGGCAGGAGGAGAAAACCTGGGGGTCTGGGGTCCATGAGAGCCCCCCGCCCCCATCCCGTGCTGGGTTATTTGCGGAGTCAGCAATATCCCCTCCTGAAAGGCTCCAGAGAAATTAACTCATTGTTCCCCAGCCTGGCTGGAGCTCGGCTGTGCGGGCTGGGGGCCCAGGGCAGGATCGAGTTACTCGGGTGATGGGTAAAGCCGAGGGAAGGGAAGGGAAGGGAAG
>NW_024503444.1:0-525 GCF_017590055.1 Onychostruthus taczanowskii | reverse complement strand
CACGAAACACAACTTTGTATCTCACACTACACACTTTCCCCCTCCCCACTTTTCTTTTTCTTTATGTAATAAAACAGTATTCATACTAAATATTTGGGATTTTTTATGTAAATTCAGCAATTTAACACAGCCTTGTCTTGGGTAAAGTCCATGTCAATTGGTAACATTTTCCAGAACTTATAATTTCTTCCATTACTTCCCTATCCCAAAATCACTGGTCCTATTTACAAGCAGATTCACAGAGTCTGTTTTTAAAGACACATGCGTTTTATACCTTTCACAGGGATGCTCCTCACATTGTCTTTTAGCTATAAAACCTTGCTGAAAGCATTGCAAATTATGCAAAAGTGGAAGTTATGTAACAATCAGTGGAATCTTGAGAGCTCAGTCACAAAGCAATGCAGCCCAAGGGAGTTATGGGCCTTCTCTGGCCAACTAAAGTAGAACGTGTATATCCCTGGCTAATAATCGCTAATACCACCTTGAGCCATGCAGGATCGGCCCAGGCTGCGGGACACGCCGGGG
>NW_024503443.1:0-525 GCF_017590055.1 Onychostruthus taczanowskii | reverse complement strand
GGTGGTGGAAATCTCTGACAACTGGGATTGATTTGATCTGCCTGAACTGCACAGGCCGGCAGACTCCGAGCACCGCCCGCGCTGGGATGTGCCTGGCCCTGCCCCTGCCCTGCCTGCAGCCTGGGCCTGTTGAGATGGCCCCTTGTCTCTAAAGGAGCTGCACCGAGGGACAGTGAGGTGCTGCTGCAATAAGATTCAGAGAATAAAATAAACAGAATAAAAAGCTGCACCACCTCACCTCCTCCACCTGGTAACATTAAAAGTGATGCATTGAGGCACCATCGGGGCAGGGTGCAGGTTAAAAAGTGTCACAGGAAAGGCTGGGATATGTAAAGGGAATACAAGACAGAGAATGGTAAAATATTCTAAAAACACATAATGAGTGGTAAACACTGCTGTAGTGTGACTAAAACCAGCTGTATCATGGGTCTGTCAGTCACCAGGAACGGGCGTTGTGCTTCCTCATTCTCTGAGTAGCGGCCAGATCATAAGAGGCCCAGAGGGAGTGCAGGGAACAGGAACACA
>NW_024503442.1:0-526 GCF_017590055.1 Onychostruthus taczanowskii | reverse complement strand
ACTATTAAACTTTTAAAATTCTAAAAATAAGTGATTGATGTTTTTCACAGGCCCTGACCCACAATGCCTTCAGTGAGTGCTGATTTTTGGCACATCTGTAGCAGGTGTGCTCATCTTGTATTAATTTGGTGTTAGCTGTGAAAAACGCCATTCAGTTTTGTCAAAATTTTAGACATTTAATAGTAATCAAAATAGTAATAAAAATTGGGACAATAAAAATTGGGACGACAGGAGACGACTTAAAAGATAACTTAAAAGAGATGAATACAGCGCTAATTAAAAGACATTAATACAGACTAATTAAAAGACAATAAAATAATAAGTAATAATAATAATAATAAAAAAATTAATTATTTAAAATAATTATTTTAAATAATTAATTTATAATAATAAAATAATTAATAATAATAATAACTTTCCAACATAACATCTATAGCATTCATTTTAATCTCTGCAAAGAGCCAGTCATTTAATATATGCACATAATAATATAATCATATTATATTATATATACATAATCAATCAA
>NW_024503441.1:0-526 GCF_017590055.1 Onychostruthus taczanowskii | reverse complement strand
CCGCCCCCATTTCCTGCTGCTGAGGGGCTACGGGAAGGAGGTGAGGAAAATTCAGAATGTGACCCAAAATCCCGGGAATTGTCCCCAAAAAAGTGACCCCCCAGAGAGCCCCCAGACACAGGGAAACCTCCCCGAAATCCCTCCCAAAAAAATCCCATTTTTAATTCCTGACCGCCCCCATTTCCTGCTGCTGCGGGGATACGGGAAGGAGGTGAGGAGAACTCAAAATGTGACCCAACCCACCCCCGCCGCGACCCCCGCCCAGGGCGACGGCCATGAGGAGGGGGCGGCCGGCCTGGAGCTGCTCTCGCAGTGCCTGATCCAGCCCCCCCAGGACCGCCCCTATTTCCTGCTGCTGAGGGGATACGGGAAGGAGGTGAGGAAAAAACGGGAATTTGCCCCAAAAAAGTGACCAAAGTGACCCCCCCGGACGCCCCCAGTGAGCCCCCAAACCCAGAGAAACCTCCCCAAAAAAATCCCGTTTTTAATTCCGGACCCCCCCCCATTTCCTGCTGCTGAGGGGATA
>NW_024503440.1:0-526 GCF_017590055.1 Onychostruthus taczanowskii | reverse complement strand
TCTGGGCAGGCAGGGCCAGACTGCTCACCTGGGGAATGAAGGCTGAGAAGATAGAGGTGTCCAAGCTGAATCCTGCATCCTTTGGGAGCTGCAGGGAGAGGACTGGGTCACACTGGGGCAATGTGGCACAGAGGAGCCCATGGCATCCCCACATGCTGCCATGTCTGACAGCTCAGCCCCATCCCACAGCCCCCAGCTCTCTCACTGGGGCTTCTCCAGGATTGCTGGCTGCTCCTGGAGCTCCTGAACAAAAGGAACCTCTTTCCCTGTCCTGTTCCACTCTTGCGACTCACCATGGCCTCTGTGATTTCAAAGACCAGTGCCCCGGCCTTGTGGTAGGCAATGCCGGCTGTGTTGAAGAAGTAGCTGGAGGCTCCAAAGTAAACCATGCGCTCGTGATCCGAGGGGAAGGCCAGTGGCAGCGGTGAGAAGGGGACGCTGGAGCGGTGGGCCAGGGAGTAGAATTCACCCTGGGAGGAGGGAGAGACATGGAGAAGGGGTGCAAATAGCAGTGGGGCTCACCTGA
>NW_024503439.1:0-526 GCF_017590055.1 Onychostruthus taczanowskii | reverse complement strand
CAAATCGGGGGCACAGGGACCCCAAATCGGGGGGCTCAGGGACCCCAAACCCGGGGGGTCAGGGACCCAGGGACCCCAAATCGGGGGGGGGTCAGGGACCCCAAATCCGGGGGGTCAGGGACCCCAGGGACCCCAAATCCGGGGGACAGAGACCCCAAATCAGGGGGTCAAGGACCCCAAACCCGGGACCCCAAATCCAGAGGGGTCAGAGACCCCAGGGACCCCTAATCGGTGGGGACAGGGACCCCAAATCCGGGGTAAAGGGACCCCAAATCCAGGGGGACAGAAACCCAAAGCCGGGGGGACAGGGACCCCAAATCCGGGGGGACAGGGACCCCCAATTAGGGGGAAAGGGACCCCAAATCCGGGGGGACAGGGACCCCAAATATGGGGGGGAGAGGGGAGCCCAAACCCGGGGGACAGGGACCCCAAATCCAGGGGAACAGGGACCCCAAAGGTGGGGAGTCAGGGACCCCAAATCCGGGGGGGAAAGGGGACTCCAAATCCGGGGGGACAGGGACCCCAA
>NW_024503438.1:0-526 GCF_017590055.1 Onychostruthus taczanowskii | reverse complement strand
ACCACTGGGGTCGTCAACATAACCAGCGGCATAAGCACCCCAACCAGCGTAAGCAGATTTGGCACAGAAATAGGATCTGGAATCCTCGTCCGTGAGGCTGTTCATGGTCAGCGTCACCGAGCTCTGCCCGTTGTCCCTGGAGATCGTCACCCGGCCCTTCAACGACGGCGCGTAGTAGGTGTATCCACCACTGCTGCTGATCCCCGCGATGTATTCCAGGGCGTGCCCAGGTCTCTGACGGATCCAGAACATTCCAAAACTGCCAATACTGAACCTGGACCCTCGGCAGAGGAGGCGCAGGGACCCCCCGGGGGGCTGGAGGTCCCCCCCGGACTCCAGCAGGGTCACGGCTGCTCTCTCGACCCCAAACCTTCACTGGTTTTGCCCCAAACTCCCTTTGTCTGGCCCCAAATCTCCAACAGATCTTCCCAATATAGTAAAGTGCCCCAATCCCTGCAATTAGACCCTCTGCACTCATTAATGAATTGGACGCCTCTGTCTGAGCTTTCCATCCCCCCATCCCCAT
>NW_024503437.1:0-526 GCF_017590055.1 Onychostruthus taczanowskii | reverse complement strand
GTGTCCCCAATGTCCCCGTGTCCCCAACATCCCCAATGTCCCCATTATCCCCAGTGTCCCCAATGTCCCCAGTGATGTACCCGATGTCCCCGTGTCCCCAGGTGTGCTCGGCGGTGGCCGTGGGCACCCCCGATTACCTGTCCCCAATGTCCCCAATGATGTCCCCAATGTCCCCAATGTCCCCAATGTCCCCAGTATCCCCACTGTCCCCAATGTCCCCAGTGTCCCCAATGTCCCCAGTGTCCCCAATGTCCCCAATGTCCCCAGTATCCCCAATGTCCCCGATGTCCCCGTGTCCCCAGGTGCGCTCGGCGGTGGCCGTGGGCACCCCCGATTACCTGTCCCCCGAGATGCTGCTGGCGGTCGAGGACCCCTCGCGCTCCTACGGCCCCGAGTGCGACTGGTGGGCGCTGGGGGTCCTGGCCTACGAGATGTTCTTCGGGAGACCCCCGTTCTTCGCCGACAGCGTGCTCGAGACCTACGCCAAGATCCTGCACTTCCAGGTGGGCACTGGGGGCACTGGGGG
>NW_024503436.1:0-526 GCF_017590055.1 Onychostruthus taczanowskii | reverse complement strand
TCCCCTCCTGTTTTCTCCCATTTTTCCCCATATTCCCAGTTCCTTCCTCTATTCCCCCATTTCCCCACTTTCTCTTCCTATTTCCTTCCCGTTTTTCCCCACTTTCCCTTCCCCTTTCCCCCATTCTCCCACCTTCTTCTCCCCTTTCCCCCTTTTTGCCCCTTCTCCCACTTCCTCCTTCCATTTCCCCTCCTTTTCCCCACTTTTCCCCCCATTTTTCCCCATTCTCCCACTTCCCCTTCCATTTTCCCCATTTCCCACCCCGTTTCCCCCCATTTTTCCCCATGCCCCTCCCGTTTTCTCCCGTTTCCCCCCATTTTTCCCCATTCCCCTCCCGTTTTCTCCCGTTTCCCCCATTTTTCCCCTTTTCCCCCATTCCCATTTTCCCTCCTGTTTCCCCCCCATTTCCCCCTATTTTCCCATTTTCCCTCCCGTTTCCCCTTTCCCCCCCATTTCCCCTCCCATTTCCCCCCCTTTTCCTATTTCCCCTCCCATTCCCCCCCCTTTCCCCTCCCGTTTCCCCCTA